>NW_009952533.1:3160258-3163470 GCF_000747805.2 Chaetura pelagica | reverse complement strand
AAATTTTATTCGAACAATTTAAATGCAACTTCCTGAACTACCAACAATATTTGTAGCTAAAGGCTTGACATCAACAATATAAAATCAACACAATGAAGATGTGTTGACTTCTCTTAATTTACACTGTAAAGGCGTCCAGGAAGAATAAAAGTTACTTTTGTCATCAACTTTATCAGAAGATGGGTGAGATGAACACTTATTGAAAATATGGGGGGGGGGGGGGAGGTGGTCAAACCCCTCTGGAAGGCCAGAAATCTTGAATCTGCTCTGATTCTGGTCCCAATCGCCCAGATGCACTTACTATTAGAAGTTCATTGTGTATCTCCAGCAATTCAAATATGGGTTCAGTGTTCTTTGAATCAATATGATTGCTCTAAATCAAGTGGAATTAAATCCGAGTAAAACTTGAAGACATCCAGAACTTTTTAAAGGGCTATTATTGCTTTTTTACCTCCCAAGCAATATGAGGTTACCAGTATATGAATAACACCACTGATTCAAATTATTTTTAAGTTTTTGTTTGGTGGGTTTTTTTAATTATTGTGGGAAAAATTTACAGTCTTATCTGGAAATATAATCTGAAGGGAAACAATTTAAGAGTGCTTTAAAAACATTACGAAATCCTTATCAGGTCATCAGCTATCGAATTTCCCTGATTTTACAGATGGAGAAATTGTGCTATCGAGGAGTTGTAGAACTTGCTTGAAATCATGGATGAAGATTGGCAGAGACAGGACTAGAGCCAGTCTCCTGCTCTCAGAGCTAAGGCCTGCTCATTCTCACACACTGGATAACTACCAGTCAGTGAAACAAAACTGCCTTGATTTGGGTCAGGAGGTAGGAACTTGTGTGAGATAGCAATTAGTACGTCCAAAACTTTCAAAGGAGAATGGATACTTTAGAACATATGAAGAATATGCATCTTAAAGATATCTGGAAGTATGAAATTCAATATCAATATGAGTAGCAAGCCTCAACAAAAATGAGTTGCTAGTAGCAATCATCATCTGAAAAATGATGATTCAAATTATTTATTTTTTTCTATGTACAGAGGCTAATTTGAACTTGTGCACAGATTACTGGCGTTCTTAGCCTTCTCAGAGCTGATAAAGCCACATCTTATCCTCCAGCTACTGCAGTTTCCACTAGTACAGCATGGATTAAAGCACACAAACACAAATTATTCAATAAAAGGCAATACAGAGCTGTATAGCAGTGTGGGGATACTATGTAGACTAAATCTTGGGAAAGCAACAGTGCCACTCCTTGGGCAAGAAGGGTTATGCATTTAAAACAGCCTTTAAAGTACACTCTGTGGTACCCTAGATCTACCCAAGAGCATAGCACAGAAGTTATTGTCTTATTTCATTCCTTGTCAGCTGAAGGGTTACTGTGTCCTAACTAAACTCTGTGGCTTTCAGATAGAGCTTCACACTCTGTTCTGGGCTACCAATACTCACATAAAACAGGTTCAACAAAAAACCTAGGTTAATAGTGACTGACGCTGGCTTTACATTGTGACTAGCTTCAAAAGGCTATGGAAAAAAGCAAATGGTTCCCCACATAGAAACATAGGCTTCAAAGATTTATTTGGCTTTACTTTTTCCTGTGTACTGCAGCAGACAGGATTTCTTCAGTGCTTCTCACAGACAAGGATTCAAAACAAGCAATTTTGTAGCAACAAAGAGTTTGATGACAGATAAAAAGGAACTAGAGAAGGTCCTGTGAGTATTAAAACTCCCATGAAACCAGAATGAAATGTTGTGAAGTTCTTTGCACAAATTAGAACCCAAAAATAGCAAAGATTTTGAGTATGCTATGCCAAAATGGAACTGAGCGACATATTACTGTCTTCATTTGTCTGAATTTGGCATGGGGAGGACGTTTTAAGGACTGTACATGGAAGAAATTAATATAGTAGGGTAAAAAGGAAAAACTGCAGTTTCAATTCTTACTTGGCAAAATTGATTTTGATAAGGTGCAACATGCACACCAGCCACAGAAGAATAACTAAAATACTGAAATTAATGTTCTAAGCATGACTAGAGATTGAAAGCACAACAAAATATATGAATGAATGTTATGGTTAGAGAGGGTCCAGGCTAATTTTATGGTGCCCATGCAAGGATGTAGAGAGAGGGTCTTTGGGACCCGGAGGGATCCCGGGTGGTGAGGGGTTAGAATAGAGAGGGATCAGAATTTCCTCCCATTTCCTGCCACACTATACAAGCCAGGAGGACCAGAAATCTGCCCCTTCCTGCTCCCTTCTCCCTCATGGCTGCTGTGCTCACAGATCTTGAAAAGAAGCTCCTACTTTGTCATCAGCTCATGACATCCTGAGCAGGATCCAAATCCATCAGGTGCTGTGAAGAACCATGGACACCTTTCCCAAGTTGGCTCTGCTGCAAGGACACATATCTGAAATCGAGATTGGGTTTTGTATATATTTGTTCCTCATCCAATGTTGACTTACTCCCTGTTCTCAAAGGGGAGTACTTTTCCTTCTGCCTTAACCTTTCTCTACACAGATAGATCTCTGTTGAATTCAGGCTAGTCCTTATAGGCACATGGACTTGTCTATACACCACAAGCAGCAAAGCTGATGCTTAGGAGTACACTATATAGTAGTTTATTACCCCTTCAGTAAAAAATTAATTAATGCATTAATGTCACTAACGTCTTTTAACCTACAATGCTGGTCACTTCATCACTCTTGATCACGCTTCACATCTCAGAACTGCATTGCCCATTAACTTTCTTACCTCCAATCAGCTACACTTCTGCAATGTCTTATACTATAAGAACTTGTTACTAGAGTCTCAAAAATAACTGTCTCAACCACCATTACAGTAATACTAGATAAAACCAGGTAAATAATAGAAGCATTACTATCAGTTAATATGGAATAAGTCACAAGTTTTCAATAAAAGGCTTCCCCTTATTCTTCTGAATCATCTGATTTATGAATTAATTCCTAAAACTAAGCAAGTAAGTACCATTAGCAAAACTATAAAAAGAATGATCTTCAGCTTTCAGAAGCCTACTATGATTTTCAGCTTTCAGAAGTCTACTGTTTAAACCTAAACCCAACAAAGTCATCCCATTGTTTCACTTCAGAAAAGTTCATATCCTTGAAACATTGCAGGGAGGAACAGGAGGGAAAGGAAGAAAAAGTCTATTTTGATATTTTATTTCACAATCAATGGATTTTT
>NW_009952533.1:3151714-3160113 GCF_000747805.2 Chaetura pelagica | reverse complement strand
TGTAGGGAGAAGAGGAGGAATGTTAGAACACTTCCTAATCACAACTCTACATTTTGTATAAAATATATGCATGACATGTAGTTATATTAAATATATGTATACATATTTATATATACTTTTTAAAAAAATAAGGATTTTTCTTATGACCCATGTAGGATATCTGCCACGACCAAAATTATTCTCAGGACCCTGATATTCTGGATTTTTAAAATGTTCCTAAGTAGCTCAGTGGCTAATTCTTTTTACTTCAGTGATACAGATATGGAGAAGGGCACAAATGAGTCTGACAGAAACATTTTATCTCCAAAAATTAAGAATTTCATAGACTATGTCATGCATGACCATGACACTGATGAAAAGAAGCTCTTTGTACTGACAAACCCAGAATACAGCACTGGAAAAGTTTAATGGCCATTTCACCTCATGCAACTATCAAAAATTATACATGTAATTTTTATTATGACCAATAAAACCTATTTCCAGTTCATTGCAAATGGGCTCTACCTAATGGTGAGTTTCTTAATGTCATCATCTTTGCTGCTACTGTGTAAAATGTAATGAAAATTCCATTGCAGAGCACAGCATTGCTGTATGTAGATCACATTATCTGGGTCAATTTAAATGTTATTAGTGGGTCGATTAAATTGGCCTAAGGCACCATTGATTTATAATAAATCTCCATATTGTTTTATTATACTGCAGACTATATATCAATTTTAATACAGACTAAAACAAAAACTGTGTAAACCATATGTAGAGGACTAAACACAGGCTTATGGAGTTGTCACAAATTGCAGTAATAGAAAACAGAAAATAGGATAATATTATAAATATGAAATCTAAAGAGATTACATGATGACTGGTTCATATTACAGTTTGAATGTCTACAATACAGGAAAAGCAGTAAGATTGTTCCTTTTTTAACTGAGATTATTGCAATGTTTAAGGGCAGAAAAAGAATATTTTTACAGCTTTTCTTGTTTCCCTTTTCTTTCTTATTCTGACCATGTACCTGAGGAAGACACTTTTCAATTATATCCAAGGCCAGGGGTAAAAAATGAGCAAACTAAGAGCAAAGAGTACTTTTACAAAGGTAAATTCAGACAGAAACAGTTATTTCCTAAGAAGTAAAAATTTAAAATTAAATTGGATATCTAACATAATTCATAGATTAAAAGTTCAATTAAAAATTGTATTAATTCATAGGCTTACTTTCCCTGTGGTCTTGTTAAACTGCTTTTTCTGCATCACTCCCGAAAACAGTTCTAATTTGCTGGTTCCAAAGTAAGCAATAGAAAAAAAAGCATACTTAGAGAGTATTCATTTTTACACTGGCATGCACAGGACATTTTCTTCAAATTATTGCCCTATACACTGGAAAAATTCTTATAAATAACTTTTAGTTTTCCCTGTGTTAATCATCCTGTACTCCAGCAAGGCTGCTACAATGCTATCCAAAAAAAATGGAAAATGTGTTGGACCAGAATTTTGCACCTGATATGTACAGAATATGGAACATATAAATATGTCTTTAATAATTTAACTTTAGAGATGCATTATTTTGTTACTTCCATTTCACTGGAAATAACCTGATTTTTGTAATTCCCAAGCCAATTCTGAAAACTTTAAATCACACCCTAGTTTGTGATCAATTAAAGATACAGATGTAGAAGTAAAATACAGTTATCTATGGGTAAGGGACTTCCAACAGTTCTCTAGCCAATTAGCCACCAGAGCAAGCTAGAATATTAACAGCTGTGGCTTGAACACAATGCACTTCTGTGATGTCCATTTTAGGTAAATGTTGCTTTATCTGGTAAGAAAGACTGAAACCATACACACAGGTGCAACACTACCTGTTTTTTCTGCTGAATTGGTAGAACAGTGTCAATTTGTAGTAGGAATCTTGATCATCCAGTCATCAGCCAATTTAGAGCCACAGGGATCTAAACTAAAGATGCAGTTATTGTATAGGCAGTTATAGTAATAGAATCATCAAGGTTGGAAAAGACCTTCAAAATCATTCAAGACCAGCCATCTGCCCTACAACCCCTAACCAATAAACCATCTCCTGAAACACCACGTCCACTCATTTTTTGAACACCTCCAGGGACAGTGCTCCCACCACCTCTCCCTGGGCAGCCTATTCCAATGCCTCACCACTCTTTCAGTGAATAAATTTTTCCTAATTTCCAATATGAACCTCCCCTAGTGCAACTTGACTCCATCTTGTCCTATCACTAGTCACTAGGGATAAGAGGCCAACACCCACCTCACTACAACCTCCTTTCAGGTAGTTGTAGAGAGCAATGAGGTCTCCCCTCAGCCTCCCCCTTCTCCAGGCTGAACAGCCCCAGCTCCCTCAGCCTCTCCTCAGAAGACCTGTTCTCCAGACCCCTAATCAGCCTAGTTGCCCTCCTCTGCACCCTCTTTAGCAAATCAGTGTCCTTCCTGTACTGTGGTGCCCTAAACTGCACACACTGCTTAAGGTGCGGCCTCACCAAGGCCAAGTAGAGGGGCAGGATCACCTCCCCGGCCCTGCTGGTCAAACTATTCCTGATGCAGGCCAGGATGGTGTTGGCCTTCTTGGCCACCTGGGCACGCTGCCAGCTCATGTTCAGCAGAAGACAACATAATATAATAACAGACAACAACAATAATATAATAATAGACAGTATTATACAATTATACAACTTCTGTGTATTCCATGGGGGAAAATAGCATTATCATATCCTGTAATGGACTATGTGGTCTGTTGTCTAGACAGATATGATTGATACATATTTATATAAATACATAACATGCCTTTATTATATGTGATATTTATAGCATTATAGTATAACTAACGCTATACTAACATATTTTATTATATTGATATAGTTGTGATATACATTTTATATATATAATGAAAAATAATGTCTTTTATATAAATAATCTATATCAAGTTGTAAATAAATATATAAAGAAAACATTTATTGGACTTTCCCTCGATCCTCTGCTATAGAAGAGTAGGGGCCTTTGCACCATGTAGTTGGCAGAGGCCATAAGGGTGTAAATGTAAATCAGAAATGGTCAATTATGGATTAATAAGGGAACACATCCTTAAAAGCTTGATAGAAATGGTTTTGGGGCATAATAAAGAGAACAAAGAACATGTAGCCAACATACGCAAAACAATCCATGTATACTAAAGATGGAAGGATGTAACAAGAAGAGATAAGACAGTCACAACCCCTACAAAGAAAGAACAGAAAATGTACTGTTCTAGCATTGGCATTCCCAGTTATGATTCTTGCACCTGATCAATAAATACAACTGCCTGTCTGAAGCAGGTCTTCCCTCCCTTTCAGAGAGAAAGAACTCCACTTTTTGATTTGCCTTTCCCCACATGTTGCTACTGCAGATTCAGCAATCTTAATGAAATTATTATATTTAGTATATCCTTGTAAAGCAATTTAGAATGCTAAAGAGCAGCATCTGTGTTTTCTGCTCCCTTCCCATATACCAAGACAACTTAGTGCAGAATCAAATCAGAGTAAACTTCAATGGAATAACCCAGAAATTTTAAAGTTATAAAAAATGAAACTCTTTCCTGAGTGGACCCTAGATCTGTCAGGATCTTATATTTTTCTCTGTGCCCTTTAAAATGGCCTTCTTGGACAATAAGCAATTGAAAGTACACCTATACATGCCTGAACAGTCTTACAAAAATAACTAACTGAGACGATGTTGTCTGTATTGTTCCCTACAATTTTGTGAGACACCTCCTTAAAATGATTTGGCTGATGTAAATCAGTGAGGATAATTGTATTGAGTTTAACAGAGTCACAGCAATTAACATGAGCGAGCTTCCACTGCTTTTATAACAGAACTAGTGCATTCTTTACTTTGGTAGCCCATCACTCTCTTTAACAACTTCACAAATACCAGGAAGCAAGCACCATAATGAAGTCATATATTCTGGGTTTTCATAGTTCTGCAACTAGTTTGGGCATTGTTTTATATTAATTTCTTTTAAATATATATGTTATACTCTCTTTCTATATGTTTGTGTGCATACCAGAACGGTCGAACTTGTGGCAGAACCACAGATTAAAAAAATACACTTCTTGTAAAACAGAGATGTTCAGCATGTTGAAGGAAATGGGCGTCAAGAGACAGCAGAATCATATACAAATTTTGAGAAAGACACACTAAATTTCTACTGAGAATAGATTGTAAGCTAGTGACAGTTTACCTATCAATAACTTGTTATTGCTCTCACTGCATGTCACCATGCAGTACTCTTTCAGCCAGCATTTTTACCTTTTACAAATGCAATTTTCACTGCCTCCTTCAGGGTCTTTCCAAATCCTTTTATATGCTGCTATTTGGTAACTCAATGGTTCATCCTCTTTTCTGTAGACTTTCATTCTGTCACCAAAGGAGTGCTAGTTTTGCATCTCTAAGTTCAAGATCATTCATATTCTTCTTTACTTGTACAGTCCTCTCATAAATTAATTAGCAGTTTTCTTTTTTGCCCCAATGTTTTCTGTAAATCTCACCAGCCTCCAGAAGGCTTTTGTTACTAGAACCCTTAAGCTTATTCCTAATCCAGTCCTTCTATATGGGAGAAACTTTATTGAAGTCCTCAGAACCACATCATTATGTCTCTGCAAATTAACTTTAAATTCTTAATCTACTGCACCATCTTGAAAATTCTCCCAGCTGATAAGAAACAAAATAATTCATCTAGAAAAGCTAGCTTATCAAAATTTAATCACTCCATTATTACAGACACCTTCATCTTCTGCTTCCTCAGCTGCTCTGTCTCAACATTTTGTTTATAAACTCACTGGAGAAGAAACTATCATTTACTATAGCTATATAGCATAGAGACTTGAATAGCTTGAAGATCACTGAGTGTGTCACCAATGTAACTAATAAATATAGAAGAAATGAGACCTACCTGGGAGCACAATAACAGGTCACGTAGAAACTCCCCTACTCATGTCAGGAGCAGTGTGAGGTCCCTTTAACTCAGGCATCTGAAATGTAATAATTCAGAGTGAAATTATGGCTCCACTGAAGTCCATTACATCCTCATCTTATTTTGGTTATACTGTATAAAATTAACTTTGAAAAATAACAAATACTTTTATTTTCCTTTGTTCTGCAATGATTCTACTATTGTATTTACAATAAGCCCAGTATGACAGAAACTTTCATTTCATGAAAGAGCTACCTTTTTTTCTTTCAAGCTGATGAAACTGATAGCTGTGTGTCAATTTCATATACTTGATAGATATGTTCCTTTAAAGGATGAGATCAAAGGGAAAGCTGGTGGACCTGAAAGTTCTGTCTATGACAGGGTGAACTCATCAGGCAGGACCATGCTGACAAGAGAGCCAGCTCCCCTTGGGATAGGAAGCCAGGAGCTGAGGGGACCCCTGCACCAGCTGTGCCTTCACCAGCAGAGCACCATGAGCAAAGGCTCTCCACATGGCAGTCAGAGCACAGTGCTGGCAAGAGGGCCTATCAACAGCTTCAGACACAGCAGTGAACCAAGCCCAGAGTCCAGAGATAGTCCTGTCAGGAGCAGCTGGCAATGGGGCCATTGCTGTGGTCTAGGCCCAGACAGCAACCAAGGACCACATAGCCCATCACTCACTTTCCCACCACTGTGGGATGGGGAGGAGAAAACATACTGAAGGCTTGTGGATCAATACAAGGACAGGGAGGGTTAACTCACCAATTACAGTCATGGCCAAAACAGATTTTTTTTGGGAAAAAGTCAATGTAAGTTATCACCAATCAAATCAGAGCAAGATAATGAGAAACAAAATCAGATCCCTCCCTTCTTCCCAGGCCCAAATTACTTTGCTCTGTGTGCTTCTAACTCCTTCCTCTCAGCAACACAGGGAGATGGGGTTTACGGTCAGTTTGTCACATATTCTCTCTGCTGCTCCTTCCTCCTCCAGGGGGATGACTCCTCATACTCTTTTCCCCTGCTCCAGATGGGATCTCTCCCATGAATGAGTCTCTCCCATGAGATGCAGTCTCTCAGGAACAGACTGCTCCAGTGCAGACTTCCCACCGTCACAGGCTGCTTCAGGCACAGTCACTCCCCAGCACAGGGTCCTCCATGGCTGCCGGTTCACATCGGCCCCACCGTGGTCCTTCATGGGCTGCAGGTCCAAATCTGCTCCACTATGCTCCTCCATGGGCTGCAGGGGACAACTGCCATCTCACCATGGGCTGCAGAGCAACCTCTGCTCAGTCACCTCCTCCTTCCTCACTGACCTTGGTATCTCTGCTCAAGTATTGCTTTCACCTCCCCCTCTCCTCTCCCCTGCTAGTTTTTTTTGCTTTTTTTTTTTTTTTTTTTTTTGGCACTTTCCCTCTCTCCTGCTTAAAAATTTTTATCACACAGGCATTATCATGGTGGCTGATGTGCTTATCTTCAGCCAGAGCCAGGTCTGGAGCCAGGCTTTGGAGCAGAGGAGGTCCCAGAAGCTCAGCCCAACAGCTCCTGACAGGATCCGCCACCGTGGGCCCTTCGCAGCTACCACAGCCCCGCCACAGACCCCACGCACCCAGAGGCAGGGTTATGCCCAGGATCCAAAGATTATCTGGCGGACAGGGCCAGAAACATGTTGCAATGTGTTTCAAGGAGCCTGACTGGGAGGCAGGCTGCCCACACCAGAGTCCATGATCCACCAGGCGCAGCTACAAGGTGGCTGGTTGTGGTTTCATGCCCCCTGGCGAGCAAGCCCCACACAGCCATTTGCTCGCTCACCCCGGTGGGATAGTGGAGCGAACTGAAGAGCAGAAGTTGGAAAACTCTTTGGTTGACAAAAAAAGGTAAAGCAAAAGCCATGATCGTAAGCAAAGCAAAACAAGGAATGCACTGCCTCCTTCCCCTCAGCTGGTGAGCATTAGCCACCTCCAGGGAAGCAGAACTGTATTATGTGTAAATGGTTCTTTGGGAAAACAAGCACCATCACACCAAACATTCTCACCTTCCTTCTTCCCTCGTTTTTATATGCTGAGCATGATGTCCTACGGTATGGGATATTCCTTCAGTCATCTGTCTCAGCAGAGACCCATCCCAGCTTCTTGTGCACCCCCAGCCTGCTCACTGGTGGGATGGGAAACAGAAAAGGCCTTGACTCCATTAAGCACTGCTCAGCAATAACTGCAACATCCCTGTGTTATCAACACCGTTTTCAGCAGAAATCCAAAACATAGCCACATGAAGAAAACTATTCCAGCCAAAACCAGCATAGTAGCTCAGGCAGGGACTGAGCTGAGCTTGTGGGGGGATCCCAGGTGAGACTCATCAATGAACCCATTAAGGCTCACTAGTGCAATCAGGCCCCACAAGAGCTGTTTGCTTTAATTATTTTCATTAGGTTTCTTTTTTCTCTCCTTTTTCCATCAACCACTGACATAGTAGGCTGAGTACAGGTTGCTTAATTTCTTCTGTGAATGGCATGCTGTTTACACATCTATGAATAACACTTAAAAGGATAAAATGCTGAAAGTGCTGTTCATACTTAAGGGAAATACAATTAAATGCTGTATCGGATATGCTGAGTTTTCAAGCAGCCTTGTAAAGAACTTCTTCTCAAACAGAGCTACATCTGCCTGAATCTACAAATCAGCACATAAGAGACCCTTCTTACGTTCACATCTTTGGACTTGTAAGCTTACAATTCCAAAATCAAAATGCTAATTTACTTGCACAGCTGCACATCAGAGGAGAATTCTGGATTCTACTGAAAACAGAGGATGCTTTGTTCAGTGGAGCTAGGTTTTCATCCTTACTTTTTGCTATTCGTACAGGTTTATCCATGAATGTTGAGGATGCAGCTGATCAACAACTCCCTTGGCGGCTCAGCTGAAAACAGAACAGTAACAAACTTCAGCATTTCAAAGGAGGTTCCTGAGACCACCAAGTAGGTTGCAGAGAAGTGTAACAGGGACTCTTTCCTTGTTCTTTTACCTTACTTAATACAGTGTTTTTAAAATTCATTTCTCTCACTCATGCTCCATGTATTTGTCAGTCAAATTTTCTCAGTCATTAACCATTCATTTGCTATTATGTAATTTACTATGTTATTCATTTTACAAGACAGTGTGAGAGGTTTTTTGCTTGTCTGTTCAAGTAAGGCATAATGCTTTATGCTAACCTTCACAAGTCATACTGAACTTGTCAGGAATATTTATCATCTGAGTTTTGGAGGTTATCTACATATTTTTCAATGTTTGATGTTCATTACTTTTTTACTGATTTTTCATTTGGGATTTGTGATCCATACCACTTACTTCTCAGAGTTGAACAGGTCAAAATAAGATCAGTTGAAGCTGTTTCTTATTTTTCACTGATTTATCAGTTTTAATGAAATACTGAGGCA
>NW_009952533.1:3118547-3151557 GCF_000747805.2 Chaetura pelagica | reverse complement strand
ACAATAATGAAACAATATTGCCTCAACACATTACAGTTTAATTGGCTTGAAGAGTGACACATAGAATATGTGTGGCACCATTTAATTTTATCGTCATGTTATTAAAAATCTTGAAAAGTAGGTACTTAGTTATTCAATTTATGGGCTGGAAAATATAAACAAATATAATATTCATGGCCTGTCAATTTGAAAAAAATAAATTTGGTTTTTGTCTTAATA
This sequence comes from Chaetura pelagica, assembly GCF_000747805.2. Taxonomy (NCBI): domain Eukaryota; kingdom Metazoa; phylum Chordata; class Aves; order Apodiformes; family Apodidae; genus Chaetura; species Chaetura pelagica. The sequence goes on along the minus strand of NW_009952533.1, from coordinate 3,151,338 downwards.
AAACCCACGTACACCACTGATGTTGGATTAAACCCAAAATGTGACATACTGTTTTTCAGCGATGTTTAACACTTATTCAAAAAGAAAACTGGATATTTTGCCACATATATCTCATTAACATTCAATGGGCTTTTTGGAAAATTAGGTCACTAAGTTATCACTTTTATAAGCAGTATTAATTTAATACCTTCCAGGATTTTCATATATCTCAAGCTCAATACTTGAATGCCTAAAGGCACATTCATAAATCATCAATTTCTAGCTTGATTTTTCATTCTGCTGTTTAATTGTAGCTCAGATTGACCTCAGGCCTTCTAAAAATGCAGGTTATTTTTATTTAGAAGTCTGTAGCTCAAAAATAGACATCCCAACTAGACAACACTGCTTTAATTTACATAATACAGTACTTCATCATCATCAAATATTGTAATAATTTTGCTTTGATTTTGCCTTTGATCAAACAGATAATTCATAACAACTACTGAAGAAAGTACAGGGAAGCAGAATGTGTAGGCTATACAGAATACAGTAGCATTTTGGATCCGGGTAGCTTTTAGGGCAAAGACAAATATAATTGAAAACACAAGTTGTTTATTTCTTTCCATTCATTAAGGACTCCTTCCTTTTCTTTCTCACATGAGTCACTGCTGCTTGTAAGAATCTTTCTGGTATAAGGAATTCTCAAAAACCTGTATGGAAATCTGTTTTCTGAAATCACTTTATGAACACCAACAAAAAAAACCCCACCAAAATATCATTATTCAAAAAAGAGATTTGAACAATTACAAATTCTCAAAAATATAATAAAAAATATTATTATTATTACCCATAGAGAAACAAACAAAAAATCCCACCCCTTCTTCTGTTAAATAGAAAAAACTTTGAGAGAAACAATGAGCAACTTATGCCTGGGGAGAAAAGATCAAAAATCCTTTTGAGCCACCAACTTTTACTAAATGAGTCAACTCATACCAAGAAAATTTTTAATGCATTACATTGCTCTGCTTGAAATGGTATTTATATATCTCTTCTCTTTAATGTGTTTAAAACATTGTTTAGCTAATTTCACTTGTGCTTGCTGGGCAGTTTTTTAATGATTTATGGATGCTGATTCCCACAGTTTTGAAATCTAAAAGTACTGCCAAAAGTGTAACTGATCCTATTCTTCATTTCAATAGTTTGTTTGTTAGAGATACTATGCAGAATATCAATAAAGCTCCACTGCAGATATAGCAAAAACTCAACCTATTATTCATGGCATTCTGTCTAGGAATGTTCAAATATTGTATGGTCTAAAAAGCAACTTATGAGGAACTGAATTATTTTTTCTTATTCTTGTAGTTGAGAAAGAAGTCCTGGACATATTATGGGGGTCAGCAGTTGCAGGAATCCCAAGCAGGAGAACCTTCACTCTTTTCCCTGCAAAGGATGAAAATGTCACGCATTACATGAATAAAGGTCTTCAGTATATAATAAAGACACGGTTATAGAATAGAAATAGAATAGTTCAATTGGAAGGAACCTACAATGATCATCTAGTTCAACTGGTTATCATGATCAGAAACCTCTCTTTTCAAAAAGCAAGAAGATTATAAATAATATATATACTAATAGACAATATAAAGCTAGAAAATATGCAGGACAAACAGTGCAAATGTATTTTTCTCTCAAAACTAGTAGTTGTAAGAAATCCTTATCACCACCAGAAGTATCTTCAAAGACTCCATGTATCACCACAGCACTTTGGGAAGTCGATGGAACCTTGTTCCATGGAGCAATGCAGCAAAGGGGCACTGAGTGCAGAGGTAAGTTGCAGGCTTGAAGGCCTATAAGCAAAAAAAATACTATTATTGTTGGAGTTCACACTCATTCTGTTACGTAAAGATGCAGAGCGTTGCAAGTAAATCAGTCCACCGTATCGAAATGTATGTATTATTTCAAAATTACTGCTTTCTGAGCCTCACTGTTACAGGTTCAGTTATTAGAGTTCTGGCCCAGTTATCTGAGCTTCTGAATTTGGAGCCAAGTACATTACCTGAGTGAAAGCAGATGGAGCCTGCATAAATAGGTGAGGAGTTATCATTGCAGAGTGTAATAGCTACTAGTTCCAGTGTTTATTTTTAAATTAAGTGTAACAGGCACTCTTCTCTGGAATCACAAAACAAGATTTTTGAAATGCAGCGTGAATGCACTCAGAAACACCTTTGTTAAACTGTTCTTTATAAATCTGAATTCAGAGATCTAGACAAGAAGCAACTACATTTTTGTCTGCATAGGACCACTCAGGATAGCATAGGCTGTATGGATTTTATAGCTGGTAGTGTGAAATAAAGTGCTTCACTGATATCGAAGCTCCACTAAACCACATGTAGTTAAATTCCAGTTCTGTTATAACTTATGGAATAACCATATACCATGTCTGCTCTCTGCAGGGAGAGTTTGAGCTCATTTGTTAGAGTTTTACATGATAAAACTGTTCTCATAGGGGAAGGCTTCATTCAGCTCTTCACGTTAGGCCCTAATTCACCACATTTGTAACTGTTCATATTTTTGGTGTACTCAATTACCAGTTTTATTATGTCAGTGCCCAGAAAACCCCAGTCATTACTTTCAATAAGCAGTTGGGTAACTGTAGATGGATCTAGATAAGAAATTAAAAATAATGATGAAGGGATTTAAATAAGTAATGTGTAGGCTGAACCTAATTTTGATTTCAATTTCATTGACTGTATACTAATTTAACTACATAGTCTTAATAGACGTATTATGATTTACACCACTGCGACTGACCTGTATTTCAACCAGATCATAATTCCATACTTCAGTGCTACCTCAATTCTCAGGGCAACAATGAAAGTCCTTTTTTTTTTTTAGCCCTCAAGTGTATCTATCCATATACATACACATAAAAATATATAATTTTTAAAATGTAATATAAAAATACAGGTTATGTAGGCTTATAAAGAAAAAGATGTCTTCCTACAGGCTCAGGTATTATGTGGCCTGTGTATAGAACTGAAAGGTTAGGATTGCAGTTTTCTTTGTAAGCATGTTAATTTACCTGTTATATGTAAAGAGGAGAAAAAAAGTGCAAATTAAAAAAAAAATAGATCAGGCAAAAAAACACTTCATGGTTATGCTTACAGTAAAAGCAATTAAAACACAACTCTTTTAGAAAAAGAGAGTGAACAAAATTTAAGCAACATACAAAATATTTTTCTTATATTAAACAATGTTGTCTTGCTGTCATATTCTTCATATCCACGTTATAACATGACAGTACCATTGAAGGTACTTATATTTCTCATTGAAAAGTCCACTTTTTAGACAAAAATTTCTTTTTTTGGATAGATGAAAATATATTTCCAACAAGAAAATTTCTCCATATAAAATTTCAGCTACCTTTGATCTGAGGTCATTACTAACAATGAAACATAAAAGATGAAAGATGCATTTTTTTCCATCGTCTGTGGAAAAGCATTACCTATTTCCAAAGAATTAATGAAAAATTTTAAATGAAATTTCAGGTTCATCAGTACTGCCTGGATATTTCATGAAATAATACTGCACCAAACCTCTTTCAATTGTCACCATTTTTTTTATGTAATAAAATTTCACAGCTGCAGAAGCAAATATATTGTATAATAATAATAAATTCACTAAAATACCTTAATTTGTGTTATTTACCACTGACCTGACTATTTTAACTTCATAACCCAGATTATCCACTTTTGCTTTTTTTCCAATGTAAAGATCTTCAGACAATTAACAGAGGTATGTGTTGCCACTAACATAGGAATCTTCTTCACATGGAAGTGCAAAACTCTGCTACAGCCACTGCAGCAGTTTAGTCTCATTATTTTAATCACTGTGCAGCATTTAATGTTGTCACTAAAAAGGTTGCTTCCATTGGCTCCATCTGGCAAGCCATTTGTCAGTTTAATGGACATGCATTCCAAGTCTTCTTACGCCCATGGACATGTTTCAATTCATCTGCCTCAGTGGAATATCTAACAAGAGCAATTTTTAAAAATACATAGTTTAATGAACCATCAAGCTTGGTCTTTGGGGTTAATAGCTGCTTATCTTATTAAAATGATTAGAAAACTTTTTGTTTTGTTTTGTATGGTTATTAGCTTTATATTTTGATTATTTTTCTCCTTTTTTTTCCTCCGTTACTTATTTTTCTATCATCATGAATCTTCTTTTACAATAATGACAGGGCTAAATTAGAGTGTGGACCTAATTATCATCCTGTCAAGATCTATAAATGAACGTAACCCTGGAATGGGGATCTCACATGCAGAGTTACAGCAAAGCTACACCCCACGAGATCAGTGACATTGCCATCCCTTTTGGAAAACTGGATCATCCCTCAGAATTTGGCAAAAAATATAACACAATTCAAGACATATGCCTCTGATTTTATGTTTTTTCTAGATTTAGAAGCCTGAGGGGAGAGGATATGTGACTAAAATGTTTTTACCACAACAAGAAAGAAGTTGGACACTTGTTGCAATGAAGTTGTGTTCTCTGGGTAGATTATGGAAAAAGTACACAAAACAGCTTAGCCTAAATATAGACAGATTTAAAGCACATTAAAAAGTGTTTTAAAAAGAAAAAAGAAGTGAAAAAAACATATTATCGGCAAGAGAAGTGATACCAAACAATAATTATTTTTATAACATCTATGTCTCAATGGCAGGTAGTTGATCCATGCAAGTGAGAATAAGACTGCATTCTTGGATCACACTCCAGTTATCTGCTACAACTAACTCAAACAGCTTACAAACATTTAAACCTCCTATTTTTGTTTTACATATGTACATGTCCATATACCAGTTTTAGCTTCACTGAATCATTGGCAAATTAATTTTAAGGGTGAAAATGAAGCTTCATAAAAAAAACATTTCCACTAATTGAAATGACATATTAATGTATTTTTACTGATCCCATTTGCCATTGCTTTTGTTTTACAAATGTTCTCTGCATTAGCATACCTAAGATTAATAAAATATATATTTTTTTAAATTGCAGTATCCTGTAATTACCTTAGATACAAATTGCACACATTTCATTGCCTTCATTAAGCCTGTAGCCATATGTGGCTCAGAGGATTAGTAATTAGGCAGTTAATGGGTAGCTTACTGTACTTTTCCAGTCTGCCTTCCAATTTTTTTGCCATCGCTTCATAGCTTCTTGAAGTAGTTGTAGGCTTTGCATGTCAACATATCCCTTCCCTGGCTGAAGAAATCAGCTGCATGGAACTTCAGGAAACCCACAATCTTATAAATCACCACTGAAATGCACTGATATTTTTTTTTACTTTGTTTAAAGGCTATTTTTCTAACTAAATATTGCTGCACGTAGTAATAAAACCTGTGAACCCATAAATCATAATGTGGCTATTAACAATTAATGAAGTACAAGAAGACTTTTATTCCCTACAGTATGAACATAAAGAAGGATGTGGATTAGTAAACATTCAGTCTAGGCTCCTAGTAGACAGCCCAGAAGCTCTTGAGCTTACCAGCAGTTTTAGGAAGTGATGTCACATATTTCTAGGATACCAGAAGCAGGCAAGAAAGCAAATTGTGAATTCCACCTGTGCTCTTTCCTCAAAGCAGGGAGCCACAACCTTCCTGAGCTTTTGCTTTGCACTGTTCAGCGCTGCTCGTGCGCTAGTTTGGTTGGACAGCCCAATGCTCTGACGTGGCAGCAATTTCCCTGATTCTGTTGCCTCAGGAGTGACAGCAGGTCCATGGAAACCTTTTGATGTTATTTAACAGCACCATCTCTCTTGCTGAGGCCTGCAGCATCACCTATAGAGTTAGTAATAAGGGTTATTTTATACCTTTACTATCCTAACTATCCTGCTTTGTGTGTCTTTGAAATGCAACCCAGTAGCTGTAACTTAATCCTGTTTTTCATTTGCCTCTGTACCATCCAAGTCTTTTAGCAGGGAGAAGAATAAAACTGCATATTACTCCAGTAGATCATATGACATAATTAGATTCAGATAAATGGCAGGTTTCTTTCACACTGATGACCAAATCCAGATTTTTCCTACTCAGTTCAAAGCTTATTTTGAAGACAACAAAACTAGGAATTTATTGAAAAGGACACAAAGTAAAAATCTCTCCAAAGCATAGAAAGACAAACCAAATACTGGTCTAGTTATGGGAAATCTACCCATACATCGAGTACCCTTGATATGTTTTCTGGCCCAACAAATAAAAAATACCCAAGCATTTCAGGAGAGAGTTTTACTCTCTCTGTCTGTACACAGATGGTAAAGCTTAAAGTTTTCAAAGTTTATGGTTACATTTAAATGAAATATCTTATATACAAGTCTGTAAAAATCCATATGTAAAAGTCATTGTATATGGCCATAAAAAATCCATTAGATATATCAGATTAAATTATTTGTAGGTGTGGATAATTAGGTATATGGGGAACACAGAAGTAATTTGTAATGTATGACCTGTTAAAATGCTGAAACATTTGCTGTTCTCAGAATGAGCTTCAGTTTGTGGCTTTTCATCCATTCTAAGGGTCGGCTGCTTGAATACGATCCAATGAACTCTTGAACCAATGAACTAGCTGCTGCAGAACTGAATACTGATTAAGTTAGAAGAGGCCTTTTACTTCTTAAAAGCACTGAGTTGAACCCAGGCTGGAGCTGAAGCAATCAACAACTACCAGAATACAATGACCATACCAGGGTGGTCTCAGTCCCTTTTACTCTTCCTGCCCAGCCATCAGAACAAAGATCCCTACAGAACAAAGCCAATAAAACAGACATATTGCTGACTTCAGCTGCATCTCCAGCAAATAAGAGCAACATCAACTTACTTTGTCAGTCCTAGTTTATCCTACCAGCTTGAAATCAAAGGACATAAAACAATGTGAGAAGAATGTCCTCATTGTTTGTTGAATTTGTATGGTGAAGAAGAGTAGGGGACTGGGTCAGACAGGTCTCCAGCCTCATTTCACTACTTTCAGGTATGTGTACACAGGAGGAGGGGAGGAGAACGGGGTGAGAACAGGGCAGGTCTTTTTGCTCACAATCAATTATTAGATGTCTCACCACATCCGGTATTTTATCTTTATACCTCTTCTGAGAATTATTACATGCATAAAACATTCTAAGTCATTGCAAATATCCTTCAAAATAATACTTTTTTGGTCTCTGAATAGCTATCAGATAGGTACCCTCTGCTTACAGAGCTGACAAATCAATAAAAGATGCAAAGAGCCAAGCTTTTTGAAAGGTGAAAGGTTTTCCTCTTATTTTGGCAGTCAAGATCTAAAACAGCTAAAGCTATTGAAGCCTTAGAATTTCATCAAATGCAAATTGTCAGCTATGGTACTCAGAAGGTTAATACTGTACTTCTTAGCCCTGGAGGGATGTATGAAAATACACAACCAGTGACTTCAGGAAATCCATCTAAGCCCTGCATGTACATTTTTCACTTCACCAGCTACACTGGTAGCCAGTAGATCTAATTTCAGCAAGTTTCAGTTCCTGACAGCAGTCACATCAAATTACAGAATCTTCCAGACTTAGCTGGCACCTTCATCTCAGCCTTTCTATCAAATAATATGCCTGTTACCTTCATCATGCAATCCTTAATTATCTGAAAATCAGCAGACTGCTGCTTGTGCCAGCAAAAGAAATGAGGAAAGAATAGTGTTCTTTCCAATGCACATGGCTGGACACTCTTCAGAGACATCTGATTTGATTGCCAGTAACAATATTCCATTGATGTTCTTTTTTATATTGATGGCTTAGGGCCCTTTTCCTAAAGGATTATCTTATGCACACACATGTTAAAACCTGGATGATTTTTTTTCTTGATGACAGAGATACTATGAATTTTAGTTCTGATTTTCCAACAGATGCTGCTTGGTGGATAAGTATGACATATCCCTAGGGCCCCAACATTGTGCTGAAAAAAAACATTAGGAGGAGGGGGAAAGATTGTTTACAACAGAAACATGCTGTGCATAAATGGCACGAGAGACTCACAGTATCTTATCCTAGTCCCAGACAAAGGTGTTCTATTTTCTTGGAATCAGATACAAACCCCAAAGGGGATCAAGGTCAACAAAGCAAACGAGGCGATCCATCAACAACCTAATTACATTCTATTGACCCAGAAGAAATTCCAAAAGCAACACAGATACCTCTGGATGCTGGAACAGTATCTATCAATTTCTGGCCTCTGGGTCTTGTCATTACCTGACATCTCCACTGCTAAAACCACTCCTTAGGAATGTTCTCCTCATTTCTGTAACCTGATTATTTAGACTGCATGCCAGTACCTAACAAACTGCTCCAGGCTAAATTCTAGCAGGCTGCATCATCTAAGGGATTTAGTTCCTTGTAATATCCTGTCTCTCATTAACAATGTAAGATATTTTAAAATAGGCTTCTTTGGAAATCACAGTTTGATATTTGCCTACACATTGCCATGCATTTCAGGAAACCTAGCCAGAGGGAAAGTCTGAGGACTCTTGTCTGTCACAGTTATAAAAGAACCAAACCTCACTAACTTCACAAATAACAAATAATAATATTTTTTTTTTGTATTTATTTTTAAAGGAAAGAAAGGAAAAAAAAAGGAAAATAAAACTGTGCACAGAGATATTGACTGGTTGCTATCAGATATATACTAGATCACCCTCTTTTTTTTTAATTGGTATGTTAACGACTAAGGTTATTATCTTTGGGACAGGAATCTGATGTGTGTGTTGATTTGCCCACAGAGAACTACCCCACTTTCTGTGTACACTATAAATTACAAAAGTAACCAAACTTATGCATGAGGAAGATGCTTTACAAATGTTTCTTGCTGGTGGCTCAGCAGAGCTGCTTTATTCAAGGATGCCCTTTGATACACTGAGGACAGCTGAAAGAGGAACATGAAAAGTGCACTGGTAAGATAAAAAGAAATGGAGTAAAAGGATTGTATTTCTCTCACAGCCTGATGACTTTTCAGAGTGAAGAAAGTAGACAGTGCTATTGGCAATAAATGAATATTAAAATATACAAGAAAAGGTGTGCTGGGTCAAGTCTCAAGTCTGTGAAGCACTGCGAGTGTCAACTATAAAAAGCACTCAATTGTTACAACTGTATTGAACTGTACACTATGCATTTCTTTTTATTTATTGCCTCATGACACAGATATTCCGTAATTCCGTATCTCAGCCATGTGCAAGAAAATGTATTTGTCCTGCAATCTAAATGGACTAATAAAAACAACACTCAACCATTTGGATCTGAAATATTCATGAAATACTCAGGGAACAATGACACTGAATTGCTTCAACTATCCTAAAGTAGCAAGAGTCAAAAAAAACACAGAAGTAACTAGAAACTGTTCTGCTGTGCTTTCTAACTTTGTTCATTATTTTTCTTTTGCTTTTTGCCCCACATACTTAAAACCAAGCAGCTTCATTCACATTTAGTAGATAATACACCTGGCTACTCAGGTGGCTCACATCCATTTATTTAAATTTTAGCTTGTGGAGTTAAATTACTGTGAAAGCAAAATACAAAATTACTCTGCCTACCCGAGTGAACTTCCTGTGCCACAGTACAATCATTGGCCTGGATGACAGGATTATGTAACTGCATGCATCTTAATGTGAGTCTGAATAAATATTGAAATTAATTCCCAGAGTTTCCTAAAACCTAATGCTTAGGGTTAATCTCAGGGAGAACTATCTCTTGCTTACTTTAGTTGAAAGATATTCCCTTGTTGAGAACTCAAGGTTCTTGAGACACTTGCATTAACTGACCATTTCGTACTTGAATGAAAAATACAATCCAAACAAGAAAAAGTTTCCTAATTAAAATTGCATACAGTATAACTTAAGTATCTTACATCATTATGCAGAAATCTGAGTCAGTGCTACTCGTGCCAGGAATGAAATGGTGCTAGAAAGAATGCAGAGGGGGGTGCAATTACCTTAAACTACTGCAGCTCTGTCCCTCACACCTGTATGACACCTGCAGCCACAGAGGACGTTCTCTGTGTCTCTTCAGTATCTGTTGAGTCTGGGTGAGCAGGAAGTAATTTCACACAATGCTGCAGCTGTTTATCATTCTTAGCATCTATCTAGTTATCTGTAACAGCAAATATAACTGTCACCTCTCCTTTTAAATGAATGTCCCTTTTCACAAGGGAAGATGAAACACACTGGCAGCAGAACATGAGTTCTCCAAGTCTCCCATTTCCCAAGCATGTTCAGTTAACACATACTTTTTCTCTCAAGATTGTATGTAGGAAGGCAAAAAAACCCTAAATACAAAATAAAGCAGACAATCATCCTGCTAACTATGAAATATGGTAGTAAGCCACATTTAACAGAATGCAGGCAAACTTTTCAAAGAGCCTTTGATCCACTCCAACCATTTTAAGGTGAAGTTCCAGCTGACTGGACCTGTAGTGCCTGCACTACAACTTTCCCTTCCCCAGGCCCCTACGGTGCAACAGTCAGCACTGCCTACCCACAATGTCTTTTCATATCATGTTAGGACAAAGGCTGCTCTGACTACTCTCCCCTCCAGCTCCCTCCTGCTACCCAAAGCTGCTCAGCATGTCAGTAGGCTTCAGCACCACTTTGCTGCATAGCCAGCTCTCAGAAGTCCTTGGACAGGGTGGGCTTGTGGATCAATGCCTAAACAATGTTTAAAGTCAGGTAATACATCATTCGAAAACATATCTCTAAATCCAAGATCTGCTTCAAATTGTTTAAATTCTTGCCCACTGAAAGACATTTCAATACCAAGGAAAATAGAATTTTTTATGAATTATTGCACATTCAACTGTTCTTTTGATCAATACAAGAAAAGAAATAGCCTGGGGAGGGAGGGGTTACATTAAGTTTTTGCTCTGGAAAACATTTTTTTTCTATTGAGTTGTTAACTGACAAGTTAACATGTTTTGACATGTCCTTTACTGCTGATGACCATTTTTGGCCTATGCAAAATGTCTCTTGCCTCTTTCTTACAGTGTTTAAACCTTATATAATTCCTCACATAATACGTACTGTTCAGAGAAGTCCCATGGATGCAGGATACAAATATTAATAGAGGATTTGGAAGGTGGAAAACACTAGATTACCTAGATTTTTGTGGTACTTCCTTTTGTACCAAGCTGGCATATGCTTACAGCAGTACAGTTCAACAGGATCTTAGTGTTTTTGCACCAAAGAAGCTTCAGTAAGCTCATTTGGTTTGATCCATCTAACTTGCCCCTCAAGCTCTCTATTTGCACAGCTGTGATTATGTGCATCTTTAGGTGTCATCCAGATTTACAGATTGTAAGTTTTAAGGGAGTTTTTGGTTCCACTTCACTCTTTCGCTAAATTTACAGTATATTTTCTGAAGTATTTAGAAATCACTCTGATATTTCAAAAGTATTTAAAGAACATGAGAATGCACAGCCTCTCCATTGAATGTTGAGTGCAAAATTGTTCTTCCCAGTTTCATAAATACTTGAGGAATATTATGAGAAAAAAAAGTGTGATCATTTGTTTACCTTTTAATGTAAAAAACCGGCATATTGTCAGTGTCTCCACTGACATAAGCACTAACAAGTGTTTTGTTTTTTAGAAAAACATTTACTGGAAAATAAGGGCTTTAAAAATGAAGAGGAGTAGTGAATAAATAAACAAAGAGCAATCCAAACAAGTTTATATTTCTGTTTTCTGAAGGCAACCTGCATAACAAAAAAGCAATATATTGTTTCATTTTTGAAAATCAACCATTCATTTTGTCTATTACATTATTAACCTACAGTGCCTGTTTGATTCCAAGTGTGTTTCTGCCTTGCAAGTTTAAAACATGTTTTTTTGTTGGATGGTGTGTTGTGTTTTTTTAAATATATATCCTGTTTCTATGTCTATTAACAAAAAATAAAGTGAACCTAGCTCAGTTAAGCCTGCTCAAATTAGTCACTACTGTTAACAAATATAAGTATTTATATAAGATTTTTTAAGAAATAGCATGAGAAACAAGACTTATCACTCAAATGCCAGCTCTAAAAAAAGTCTTACAATTTATGTGAACTAGAGCACTTTAAACAACTTTGATATTAATACTTTATCAACTTCTAACTTCCTCTACTGACATTTCATTTTTCAGTTGTTTGGATTTTTTTTTTTGAGACCTGCTCAAACCACTGAGTTTCAAAAAGATCTTGAGTGATTCTATGTCTCATAAGCCAGACAAGTTCGATTAATAATTTTCCTAACATGAAGAAATTAATGAAAAATTAAGTTTGCATTCTGTCTCTCCCATTTGCAGAACACTTGCTGCTCAGAAGTTGCTAGCAAACAGTGGTTATATAAATATTTTATCTACTGAGTCACTGGAGCTTCAGATTTGTATCCTTACTATAGATGATACCTTTGTCTTTTAAGGCACCTTTCACTATTTTCCTAAAAAGTCAGTTCTTCACAGCACATCTGAAACAGTGAGATACCAGTATTGCATGGAAGAAAATGCTCTTTCTCTGCCTCCTATCAGTAAATCAACTCAATTCAACTATGATTAATGTTTGACTCAGTGTCACATAAATTTGCCTAACAGCTGATACTACATAAATCAAGATGGCTGAATGCCAGCTCTCAAAACACTGCACTCAGTGCACACCACAGGTCCCATTCCATACACAGGTTTGCTTCCTGAAGATTATTGCAGAAAATTGCCAACATGTAGAATGAAGACCTGGAAACACCCAGACTGGCTCTTCTCTTTGCTATCAAACATGGCCAAAAATTCAGCCAAAATATGGTTACAGTACAAATTACAAGTTATAAGAATACACTTAAGTGTTTACTTGCCAATTTGCTACTCCTTTTGCTCACATGGTAACACAAGAACGCTAAACAAACTGGAAGGCTGATAAAGCTGTGAAGTCCTTTCAAGGTCCAAATTCTAGATACATCTCAGAAACTTTGATTAAAATTTCCTGAAGTTTGAGTCATTCATATCTACTGTTTGATGTAAGTCATCTCTACATGCAATGAAGTCATGTATCTTTATACTCAGGCAAGACATGTCTAATGCTGTGGTGAACTTCACAGTAGTTTCCTTTCAAAAAAAAGGTACTCTGAGTATTTGGCAATGCCAACCAGAAAAAGATGCAATCATGTAAATCGCCTCTTCTAAATAATTTCCATACAAGTCCCAGGCATAGAGGTAGAAAAAATTTGCTAAGAATCCACAAAAATACAGTAAAATACAGGATACAACAACTTATGTGTTAAGAATTGAGTCATCTCCTTGACAGTACTGTACTAAGTAATCCTTTTTAACATGTGAAGAATGGACAAGGTACATGCAACGTTTTTAAAAGGAGAGCTTCAATCTTCTGATGACACCAAACTGGGAGTATCATCTCATAGATTTAACTAACAATGATTGCAGGAATATTCACCAAAAGTCCATTCATCTAGAGAAAGCATTTCTAGAATTATGAACTCATTAAAAAGCAATTGAAAATAACAAGCAAGAAATATATAAGCAATTTATGATGTAAAAGAAATTAGCTAATTACGTTGGAGCAGGCTAGTACCACTTTTCATGTGTTTAATCAATATTGATTTTACAATTTAAAGATACTCACTGTAGTCAATAGTTCTACAGCATGCTCTATGGAAATAATTCCCTGCTGTACGAAGCACATCACTTGATGCAATGTATTCATTATTCATGGTAAAGTTCTTCTGAGTCATCTTTGTCGTGCGAGATCTGATTACAGGCAAATGCAAGCTGTAATTAGACTGATGAGTCAAGCTTACTCTTGCACAATGGCAGATATCTATAAATTGACTAAAGTTCTCAATTATTTCAGATTCCTTTTCTCAAAATGTGTCAGAATGTTTCCTGATGTCCACATTCAGGTTAGAATTAGATATGCTTTAGGTAATTAGACATTTGAAATAGCTGTTAGAATTGTTAGCTGACTCCCTGTTCTAAAAAGGCCAAAGTAGCTGACAATGGCTAATAACTAAATATTTCATATGAAAAAAGATACACAGACATAATTACTGCTGCAAGCTCATCAGACCAGCCAAGTCTAATTAAGTGTCAAGCTAGAGATACAAAAGGGTTATGAGATTTCCCTTAAAAATGATGACTCAGCTATGGAGACATGTAGACAATAAAATACCTGAGGAGCAACAGGAACATGATTTATGTAGGTCTGTGAATATTGGCAGGAAAAAGACCCTGTTCTTCCGTTTTATCCAAAGTATATTGTTGAAATTAAAGCACAATTGAAATATTCAACCTGTAGCCAAGAAATGCAACTTTCTTTAATTTTTCCCCATCCTTAATGTGTCCTTAAAGCAGTTAATAACCCTTTTAATTGTTTTTTTCCCTCCAAATCAAACATAGGAGGCTCTCATAAGCCTTAACTCTTTCCACTTGTAATTATTTACATTTCTAATTACTAGTATATCCTATTACTGAGCATTTTAATTATTATTAAATTGATCACTAACTTCTGATTCATCTGTATTCTGTTTATAGACACTAACAAACAGGTAAATGAAAAAGAGTAGTGTGATAAATATTAAAGATGGGCAGGAAATAATAGTACAGACCCATTAACTTTATAGAATTCACGCAGCTTTCCTCATTCCATGTTGCACTGAGACAGAGCTTTCAAGTTTTCATAAAAGTCTTACCAGAGTAAAAAGTCTGGTTTTATCTAGCCTTAGTGTATACTATGTAAAGAGACAGTACGTATCTCAGAGATGTCTGACCCTGGCATCAGCATTCACTAAGCAAAAGTCTGATTCTTAAGAATAAAAGATGTAAATACGACACAAACATTTTTTTTATTCTGTTAATCATCTTACATGTATTCACTGTTACTCTTCATATTATCTTCTTTAATGCAACAATGACTTTTCCTCATTTGAGAAATATCTCTCAAAAATAAAATGCAATCAGTGCAGCATTACCACATTCCATTATTTCTAGAACTGGCCGCCCATATTAAATTGGAGCAAGAATTCTTCTTGTACTTCTTCCACAGAGCTCTGTCATTTCCAATATATTTGTGCTGAATAATATTGATTCTTTTTTAATCTAAAAATGTAATGGTGTTTCAAAGTCAATTCCTGTCACACTACTTACCAATGCAGAGCAACAGAGCTATGCTCATGATTACTTTGGTAACAACACAGAATTTGCTCAGATTTTACTAATGGGAGAAACAAAACTCTTCAAATGTGGCATGCTAATCATGTTCTAATTCTTCATCCATCTCTTTTGAACTTTCCTTCATTTCTCCCCCTAAATCTTCTGACAATCCCATGGCACTGGATGTTATTACAGTTCCTCGATGTTCAGGACATACTTCATCTAGCTCAGGAGTCCTGCTAATAATATGAATATGTACAGAGAATTTCTTAAACTGATTGGAATACAGTCACCTTTTCCTCAGCCAAGCCAGTTATTTAGTATTTTAATATCTTCTGTTAAAATTGAAAAAAAGAATGCAGAAGTTTAACACTGCATTTAACCCATCCACAGTTCTGATTTTCCTTCCTACTCAAGCAGTGGTGTCTGTGCTATGTTCTAATCAACTACCACTCAGTCAAGGGGATGAAATCTAAGTTTTATTTAATGAAATTACAAATAAAGCTTCTGTTTGTTTCAGTATTATTTTTTTGTTGTTCATCTTGGACCCATTTTCTGATATTTTGATAGTCATGCCATCAGTTTGAATGAGAAGATATGACAGAATCAATGGCATAATGCAGCTCACTCCTACTGATGATTTGAGTGAAGGTATTCTGAGGTGGACTTTGACATAATAACAACTTTACTGCCCTGATAGAATACCCTTTTACCTTCAAAAGCAGACAGGCTGCTAAGCTCTTTTATTTTTTTCCTTTAATAAAAATAATCCATGAAAATAACGTTGTTTAGCTTTTTAGTATTACAGCTGCATTCAAAATAAAGTCAGTGCTACACAGTATTGAAAACAATCCTTCATCTCATGGTCTGAACTAGGCAATCAATGTATGCATCCTACAGTATCCTGATTATCTGCTGAGATAAGGGCATCATCACCTCACCATCTCCACTGACTGCTAAACGGGGCAGAGACCTGAGTCAAATGACAACCCATAATCTAGTATCACCAAAGAGAGAGATCGAATGAAGGATTTTGAAACAGAGAAGTGCAAAGGCAGGTAATATGCAGGGGGTTATGTATTTACCTTGAATATATTTATTTGCTTTCCTAAATCTTTTATATTTCAAAAAAGGGAGTGTGATCTGATTTTGAGAATCCTTCAGGAGAGGGTGGGCAATTTCTAAGCTGAGGGCTGTAAACTATACTATATGTCAGAAAGAGCACTTTAGTTACCAATGAAATTAAACAATATCTAATAAAAGCCAAAGAAAATTTAGCTCTAAGTATAAGCTGTGTGCCTGCAAGATCCTGATTACATGGTGTATTAAGGCTTCTCCTTTTCTGAATTAGTCTTACTTTACTATTGATGGATTTGTTTAATTCTGGGGTATCACTCACATGAGCAGATTAAATTCTGGGAGCTCTGCATAATGGTTTACACCCACATAGATAAGAATGTGTCTGTAAAATCACAATTCTGAAAAATAAAAAAAAAATAAATAAATTATTGTCTACATTACTTTTCAGGCTTTTGTTTCAATGGAATTTTGTCTATTCAAGCAAGCCTAGACAGCTGGCCATAGTAATATAGGCAGCATGGTGAAATAGAAATCAATCAGGAAGAAGATAAGCTTGAATAATTTTTAGAAAAAGGATCCTAGAGAATTATTTCTCTCAGATATCACAAAAATTTAGCTAAAAATTTCCTGTGATGTTTATCATAATACAATTTTTTCAGAACCACACAAGCAACCTATGAAATTCATTTATAGAACGTGCTTCTAAAAGATCAACACCATGAAAGAAAAAAGACAAGTAATGTTTCCCATTTCTCTGTAAATACAACTAATCGCTTAAACTGTATTGCAGTCAAAGCCTCACTGGAGCAAAATTGTAATATTGTCAAAACCTTATAATTGTTCCCTATTTTTGGTGCAACACTCAGCATCCTTTCTGTCATCTGCTGTTGCACAGATAATTATGGAAAACAAAATCCAAAACCAGGAAGAATATTTTTTGCAGTTTAGAAGCAACTATTCAAAAGGGAAAGCCAATCTCCAGTTTCAAATTAATATTTTGTTTTTTAAGTAACCAAATACATTTGGACACACTGTATAACAATCTAAAAAAAAAGCTAAATGGCATAAATCTCCAAATAAAGATGCATTTTGAATACAGTATTCATCCACATCATGCTCAAGTGAAAATCTCTAGAGTAAAAATCTCATAAGAAAATCAACAAAACCATTTTGAAAGTTGGAGAAAATATATCGAACTTTGAATATAGAAATATAACTATGTTGTTGCAATGACCAAAAGTAATCTTACATAAATGCTATCTTGAGCAATACCTATCAGAATTGATTTAAATTCTAACACTCTACTAGTCTCCCAAGGTCAAAATAAGCATTCTGTAATGCTTTGTAAGCAATGTGAGCACATTAAGTATCTGAATTAACTAAACTACACCCAGAAGGTGGCCCTTCCAGATAATTTTGCAGAGCATCAATAGAAAGACTACAATACAAAAAAGAAAGAGATTAATCAAATGCCAACATATGGTATTACATGGTCAGCAGATATTAATTGCATCTGTAAATACCAACATAATTTACTGTGCTACAGGAAGCAGGTAGCCTTGACGAGACCTCTCTCTTATGTCACACTGCTTTTGCATCTGCATTTTTTAACACCAAGAATAAATCAATTCTCTTATTTCAAAATCCCATGAGATGTTAAAAAAAACCCAACAAAACAAAACCAGCAAAACAAAACAAAACAAACCCACTCTTTTTTATAAATTTGACTCCTTGTTATGGCTGTCAAACACCATCAGTAAACTTTAGCTCAAAAAGTACCAAACAGGCTGGAGCTGCTAGATATACAAATTTGCATCAGAAATTTAAAACCTTCCTTACCCCTATTATCTATTTATGGCAGACAACAGTCTCAGTACAAAAGAGATTAATAATTTTGGGGGTTAGCAGAGGTGATCACGTGTCATACTACAGATACAATATGTATTTTAGACAATTCAACAATTATTCAGGAACTCTGCAAAAGAATTACATTTCACTCCTCTGATACCATGTATTAGATGAGAAAGTTCTAATATATTTTTCATTGTCTGTCTTACATCTTTGAGAAATTTCTCTGAGACTGTAACAAATAAACAAAAATTAACTTCAATAAACTTACTTAAGGGTCCATTCCTATTGATTTAGATTGTCTTTCACAGAGACACTTGCTTCCTTTTTATCCCATCTGAATACAGATATAAGGTAAAGGCAATCGTTCATGAGGGAAGGAATATCAGTGTCATTTAGTAACTTATTTAATTAACTTTTTTACAAAGAAAATACAATCAGATCAAAGTTTATGCTGCTAATAAAGAAAAAAAACAAAAAGGTTTGCTAGATGTATTACATGAAAACTTTGGTTAAAAAAATAGGGGGGTTCCTATTTTATTACATTGCTCCCAAATGCAAGAAAGTGTATAAATGCAAAACACCCTGATACAAATATTAGAAAACACAATGGAAGAAGCTGAAGTCTCCACTTGCCTGGTAATACCTGGTGCCATGTCAATTATGGGTATTATATATTGCCAAAATTTTGGGACTGAGAAAATGGAAAGTGTTTAAGGTGAATTATTAACATTTTCAACATTTGTATTATCTTGAAGAAATTTAATTCAGCTTTTGCAAGCATTTCAGTATTTGGCCAAAATCAGGACCTGAAACAAAGCAATACATTCCCTGCTGCCATTCGCTGCCTCTCCAATTACCAAGCTTCAATTCACTTCTCAGAGGAGTAAGTAACATGACAGGCAGTTCTATGAATGACTGATTTACATGGAAAAGATCATTTCACAAAGATTATATTGTATTCCTAACAAGATCAAAAGTGTGCACTAAATTATTTTTATGATAATTACCTTCAGCAGAATTTGTCTTATTGTTAAAAAGAAATAATAAGGTACCTCTAAGAGGCAGAATAATTACACTTAACTGCTGTAATTAATAAGTTAATTCTCAGGGAAAAATGATTCATATCATAGGAATTATGTAACTGCTGCCATTTAAATTCTTACTGCAATACCTTAATATAATTTAAATCAAGCATTGTTAATATTTCTAAACCTTTACTTCAATAAGGTAAGAGAACAAATGCAGATCAGGAGGAAGACCAATTTGTTTCTGCGCCACTAGACTGGATTTTGAGTATCAAAGTATGCATATTTAATCCAAATGAGGAGAAGGGGAAGAGAGGAAAGCAGAGGTTAATATTTGCAGAAACAGCTTTAGTGAGATCGGTATGTTCATTTTTCAGCATGTCATTCCAAAATCTTTCTTCACTATCGAAGATGTTTTGCCATCAAACATTAATTCCTCTTATTTCACTGCATGATCAAAAAGAAATTTCAGAGAGATTTAATCCTCCAATCTGCCCTTAAAGAATTTGTACCAGAATTTGTGAACTTTAAAAAGTTAATTTAATTAATTGCCTTAAGATTTTTTCTCTCTGATGACCCACATAGCTATTTAATTGATTTTCAGAAAGCCAAAAAATGTCAGAGTGATTTCAGTCATGTTTTTTAATAAATGGTTTATTAAAGTACTATGAGTATAAACCAATACCTGTGTTTTGCTACCAATAGTCCTAGATGATGTTTAAATGACAGTACAGCTCTCTGTCCTTATTACATAGAAAGTCATATAGGTCATAATTTTTCCAAAGATGATATACACAGTTTTTACAAGGTCAAAGCACGATTTATAAAAAACACTGCAAATAAAAACCACTCAGCTTTTTGGCATTGCTGTATTTCAGGATCTGGGGACTCACTCACTTCAAAAATTACTTAATCAACTATTGAACACAGAAACACTTCTTTGCTAGTCCTTCAGAACGAGTAAGTCCATTTTTTTCTAGATCAAGTACATTTTTTTACTGTTTTTTTTAAAAAAATACTTAAGTAAGCTTCTTCCCAAATATTCTGCAGTAAACTTTGAATTGAACAGATGATAGGTCAAAACCCACCACTCTCTGGCTACAGTAAATTAATACTATAAAAACACAGTATTTCTTAAATATACGTGGCACTAATTAAATAGTCAGAAAACATTCCACGGAAATAAATTCAGAAATCATTCCACACATGGAATTGCATATACCACTTTTATCTCTAGAATTTATTTAAGAACTCAAAAATTGCAAGTGAGGACTACATTTCTTATTTTTACTTGCAAAGGTGTTGAAATTGAAATAAAATTTGCAGTCAAACATAACAAAAGTGGATGCAGCTTTATTTCAGTTAATTACTGTTATTACTGTTGTGAATTAACTTCAGTTCATTTTTGTGGGTCTAAGCCCACAGAGCTTCTTGCTCACACCCCCATGGGATGGGGGAGAGAAGGCCTTGACACTGTGCAAGCACTGCTCAGAGATAGCTAAAACGTCAGTGTTAGCAGCACTGCCTTGGTCACAAATCCAACACAACAGCATACCAGTAACTATGCAGAAAATTAACTCTACCCCAGCCAAAACTAGCACAATGGCATACTTAATTGTGTATAAAACTGACTGCATAAGTAAAGGACAGAGCAATCTAAATAAAATCATTTTCTCAAATTCATTTTCTATGTATTCCCTACATGATTCTAAGGAAAAGTTGAAAAATTAAAGCTAGTAAGATGCTAGTGGGATAGCTGGGTACTAGATGTATATAACAAGGCATAGCAATTAGTTTGATCACAGTCCAAGCATCTAAAAGGTAGAAGTAAGTTTAGTGCTGACTGTTCTGTTACTTTGCAGGGAAAGCAAAGCCAGGTGTCAAATGAATTCCAACATCTTTCCAAGGCAAGTAAAGAGATGGGTACTTCTTAGAATGCCTTTTAAAGAGTTTTTCTAATACTTTTTTGTTGACAAGCAAGATAACATTATCATTTTTGCTTTCATCAGTATTGCCATACAACACTGCAAAGCTTTAAGATCATCCTCTGTGAACACTCCTTACAGGGGCTTGGGATCAGTACTCCCAACAGGAGTACTTCAAGCTGTTCATCAGGTCAGGCCCAAAGCAGGAGACAAAGCTTTAGGACTCAAAGGCTGTAGCAGACCATCGCTCAGAGGCTGAGCTCTGCTTTGCTAACTGGTTTCATTAGGTCTCGATAACTCATAAGAGACCTGTTATGGCTTGATAAACCAAAGACATAATATTTACAAAACATCATCTCCTTTGAAAGGATGCCCAAGTAACCTTTACAGACAGGAGCTGCTAGTGTAGAATGGCACTAATATACTGAAAAGTAGGAAAAGAGAATGCACCCTTGAGATTCACAAGAATGCAACTGGTAGCAAGTGAGGCAGAGGAATAACTAGTAAACAGCAATGAATGAAACATTTGAGTTGTGTGAACTAACCCTCAACCTGCAGGACAGTGATAGATTTTTCCCATCTTTTCTAAATGCCTGCAAATACCCTGGAATAAATCTAGGCTGAGAAACCTGGGGTTTGGGCAGGTGTTGATAATGTGTTCTTTTTTCCTTTTCGCAACTCAGCTTCAAATTTTGTAACAACCTGCTTAACACTATACTTCCAATCAAGCAAACTAGAATGATTTTTTTTAGTGTGAATTTGGCTACTCAATAATACTTTGATTTGATGGGAAATGGGTTTGGGAGTGGCAGGTCTGTTTCAAGTAGCACATGTATTTACTTTCAGTGCCACATACCCAAGAGACATTTAAGATTCTCAAGAGGAGGCATAAAGTTTTAGTACCCATCTGGTAGGGTTGAATTTATTAATTTATGATGTCAGGCATTAAAGAGAGGAAAAAATAATATCTTCTGTCAAATAATAATTAAAAAAAAGGATTCTTTGTATAAAGAGAAGACAGATTATAACTTCAGATACATTTGGAAATGTTGGATTTTAAAATGTTTTTGAGAGAAAAAGTGAGAAGAGAGTACTCTGGCGATGAAAGAAGATAAGAAGATATACCTCTTTTGTTTTGTTTTTCTAATTAGACTACCTGTGTCAATTCACCTAACATATGCAAAATCTGTTAGGTTCCTTTCTCATAAATTTCTCTATAAACAAGTCAAATAAAGGCCTCTGTGATTTTCATACTTAGAGGCAAGGACAAAGAAAAAGGTCTTCACAACATCAGGTTAAAAAAAGTGACCAGTCCATACTATACATTTGTTAAGACACTTATTTTTGTGTTCTAGATGGACAAATAACCAAATAAAAATAAGCATTGTTTGTGTTCTTTGGACCTTTGTTATCTGTATATTACAGGATTGTGGCTATGCCTTAGAGGAAGGAAAATGTGAAAAGAATAATAATGAGAACAACCCGTAACTGTAAAAACTTTTCAAACAAGTTCAATGTAAAATAGTTTCTCACAGTAAAATTACTACGATAGTGACACAGTATTACAAACTTCACTTGATCACTTTAGCAAAGGCAATAGTGTACTTACTGTACAAAGCATACATGTATAGTCATGTCAGTTTTATTGATAGAGATGGAGATATAGCAAGCATGTGAAATATTTTTCTCCCTTTTAAGTTACAAAGATCTGTTTCTTTGAGCAGTATTTCCTTCTACAAGAAACCAATTATACTAATCAATGCCTTTCATTGTTAATTTAAGACATAATTATTTTAAGTGATGAAAAGTTCAACTTTGCATATTTTTCCTAACTTTACTTTTTTGGCAGACAGTTATGAAAACCCATGGTTCATTATGCTGTATAGATTGATTTGAAATTGAAGCAGCAACTAATTCTATAATTACAAAAAGGAGTATTCATCATCTGCAAGAGTCCAAACTGCTAAATTATTATTTCCACCATAATTGTCAGGGTATAAAGGCCACTGATAATCATCAAAAGCAATTAAGAACATCCTAAGACACCACAGAATCAAGGGATCATGATAAATCCTTTAGATCATTTCTACAAGGCTGTGACCTACCCAAGGGCCTACTGGAGTTAAAGCGAAGAGAGGCGGAGGGTGTCATACCTGACCTTACAACTCATATCTGAGACTACAGGATAGATCATACTCTGAAAGAGAAACACTCTGAGCTCAGATTGTAAACCTAACTTTGGTATTCAAGGGCATGAAAGTGGTTTTCATGTTTCAAAAGATTCTTTCAGAAAAGAGCCAACAATGTGCCCTTGCAGCCAAGAGGGCCATTGCCATCCTGGGGTGCATTAAGAAGAGTGTGTCCAGCAGGTCAAGGGAGGTTCTCCTCCCCCTCTACTCCTGGTGGAGGCCTCACCTGGAGCACTGTGTGCAGTTCTGGGCTCCTCAGCTCAAGGATAAGGAACTACTGGAGAGAGTACAGCATAGGGCCACTAAGATGACTAAGGCACTGGAGTATCTACAATATGAGGAAAGGCTGAGAGAATTGGGTCTGTTTAACTTAGAGAAAAGGAGGCTGAGGGGGGATCTCACTAATGTTTATAAATATCTAAAGGGCAGGTGTCAAGAGGATGGGGCCAGACTCTTTTCAGTGGTGTCCAGTGACAGAACAAAAGGCAATGGTCACAAATCAGTACACAGGATGCTTAACTTAAATATAAGAAAATACTTCTTTACTATGAGGGTGACCAAGCACTGGAACAAGCTGTCCAGTGAGATTGTGGAGTCTCTATCTCTGGCAGCATTCCAAACTGGCCTGAACATGTTCCTGTGTGACCTGCTCTAGAGGATCCTGCTCTAGCAGGGGCAGTTGAACTAGATGATCTCCACAAGTCTCATTCCAATCCGCACCATTCTGTGAAAAAATAATTATTCAATAACTGTTCTCTTATTTGAGAGAAACAGTTCTGTTTCAATGGTTTGCAGAATTTACCACCCAATTTAACACATGCAGCTTACTTAGATCCTCTATAATCAAGGAGTTTGGAAAATGCTTTTAGAATGACCAAAAAAAGAAAGAACATATCAAACTGTTTGATAAAACAGACATAAGTGAAAAAATAAAATCAAAACAATGAAAGTCTTAGAAACACTTCTCACTGTGGCATCATAGAGAAACGTGGCCTGAAAGAAATGAGGTGAAATCCACATAAAAACAAAAACAGCATCAGTCACTGCAATGCTTACTATAAGGTTCCTTGTTAACTTCTCAATACTGAATTTCCACCTCAGTTGTCCAAAAATATCCAACCAAGTCTCCCAGAAGCTAACATACAGATCCCATCTTTGCTTTCCCTTATTTCAGAGCAGTCCAGATACCTGAACCCTGACCCTGCTTCTGCAGATGTCACTGGTTAACCTCCCATTTGGGATAATTAAAAACATCCTTTTCACCTCAAGGAGTGCAAGTGAAATGATAGTGAATACAATTTTTCAGAAACATGTGCCTCAAAATATAAGAGGGTTGCCTTAAAAAAAAATAAAAATGCTTCCTGTCTGAAAAGGAGCTGCAAGCAATTACTCTTGTGAAAAGACTAGCACCTTTCCAAGCCTGTTTAAACACAAACTAATGAAAAGGTGAATGACTAATGAGCAAAGGTTTTTGATTAAGAACTTCTGTCCATCATACAGAAGTCTGTGTTCTGGGACCTCACATCATCTCTCCCTCTAAAAAGCATACGTAATATTCAATATGTTTATTGTCAAGTCATCTTTACAACTGGAAAGAGGCAGTTTTCAGAAGAAATATAAAAATACCTCTCAGCCATAGGTACAGAATTGAATATAACGAAAAGAGATTGCATTATTTTCCTGAAACATTTTTTTTGTGTGTAAAATCAATATTAATCTGTATTTGAATAGGGATTCCAACTATATCACAGTATCACTCTGGTTGGAAAAGACCTTCAAGATCATTGAGTCCAACCACTACCCTAACTCTGCTGCGTCTACCACTAACCTTTGTCCCCTTGCACCACATCTGTCTTTTTAGATGTCCCCAGGGATGGTGGCTCAACAACCTCCTCAGACAGCCTGAATCACCAAGTCCAACTCCTGCCCCAGAACAGGACCAACCCAAAGTTCACACCACATCCCTGAGGGCATTGTACACATTTTTCTTCAATATTGTCAAGCTCTGTGCCATTACTGCTTCCCTGGGGAACCTACTCCAGTGCTTATGGTCCTCATTATAGCATTGGCACTTATCCTAACATACTTAATCTAAGAATATGTATGTATAGGTTTGCTAAAAACTTGCACTACTAGGAATCAGCCATACAGAGAAGAAAACGACGGCATCATGCAGGTACAGAACAGAAACCTGCTTATCAAAGAGGAGTTCAAGATGTGGCTTCTATTTCTCTGTGACTCAGCTGCAAGGCCAATTTTCTTAGTGTTCTGATGTTTTCCTTCATAAAATTCATCATCAGTCTTTCGTATTCTACAGTTCATTTATGTTATTTATATAATTGAATCCAGCAGCTCTGACCCTCCAAGAACAAAAACTCTTCATATACACTAGCAAACTCCTTCAGTTTCTACTGACATGAGCAGACAAGGAGGTTCCATGCTCATGTCTCAGCACTCCTACTTGAAAAGGAACATATAAATTCCCACTTTTCAGCCCCAAAATTCCAGATCTGGTGGTTATATCTGAATCTGTCACCAATAAACAACACTGCTGATATAATAATTTCTTTTATTTAAATATTGGATTTTTTCCTTGTTAAAATCCCTGGGAATCAGTACACAGCTTTGGAGATAAAATAAACCAGCTGTTACTTGATGTATGAGGTAGGTTCTTATAAATATGATAAAAGTTTAAAAATCATAAAGGGTTCTCTACAGGTGCTAATTTTGCTACTTGAATGAAATTAATAAGACTCTCCATAAAACAGCAGGAGATCCTTAGATTACATGAGTAATCAGCAAGAAAATTTATTGTGGATTCACGAAGCACAAAATGTTTGTGTAATGTATGCAAAAGTGGTACTTTATTCTCTGCAGTGAACAATTCTGAGTCCTTATAATAGAAAAATATTTAATAGTTTGAAAACTCTTGAGGCAGAGTTTTCCCAAGTTTTTTAGCTGTGATGAATTCAACTCATGATAAACTAGTAATGAAAGAAAGACTTCCTTATTCAATATATTCCACAGGATCCATTATTAAAATAACTATTCAAGGTGAACCAATAAATATAGAGACAATTGAAAATCCAACTTGATGTCTAGGGGAGCAAGATATAGGAAAGTGCGTTTCACAAACTGGTTAGTACATTGATCTGATAAGATAAACTGCTTTTCATTATCTGATATACTGAAACAGTATTCAAGAAGTGACAAATGCAACATTTTAATACATTTTCCATTTCATGTAATTGTATGCATTCTGATTCTTTAAGGAATGTTTTATTTTAGAGCACTGTGCTATTAAAATGTACTGTTGGCATAGCACATTTAGCTCAATAGCTATCAATGGACTTTTACCTCAAACCACTTCTTGGTTGCTGTATGTATAATGCAGTTATTTACATGACTCCTTACTACTGTAAACCTCATGTATGTTTTATGAACCATTTCAGATGAACAGGTTTGAGCAGTAGTCCCAAAGAAGTTCTATCCCATTTGTGCTATTAAATTCTCAGCAAATCATGCCCTCTGAGAAGCAGTGCATAGCCCAGCTTTTATCTATTTGTTCAAAAATCTTTTATTACAATGTACCATGGAGTCATGAGTTTGTGTTTAATACTTTCTATTTAATATTTATTGAGTGCTGTAATTAATTGCTTCTGCTTTGTACTTTTGGGTTTAATTAAGTGGACCAAAAGTGTCAATACACCGCAGCCGTTCAACCAACCCACAAATGAAACTAAATAATACTTTACCATGACTAGTTATTAATGTCCTGTCAATGAAACAAGCAAGGGGACTGCATGGGTTAGGATTTGGCACTAATAACAGAATACAGAGCATTTAATTTTTAGATTAGCTGCTCAGCACAGATTAACAGTAGCTAAAATGATTGTGATCTAAGGAAGCTCGATGACTTACATGCCATGTGTTATGTGAAATGAGATTACTAATAACAGTACAGTTTCTGGCATCCACACCTCAAAATCCATCACCAAGTGGCATCCTTTTCTAAGTACACTTACACAGTACAGTTCTTAAAGTCATCTGTTTCTGCAAACATCTGTAGCTGAAGGCTACACAGCTGTGTCAGGATAGTGCTAAACCAAAGCAAACAAATCCTACAGGCAGACCACAAATATTAGCTGGAGCTTGTGACCATGAAAATATGTTCCCACAGCTATTGAGATGAACCTGCACCAAAATTTGCAGGCCTATAGTGTGGGCA
The DNA here is from genome assembly GCF_000747805.2 of Chaetura pelagica. Taxonomy (NCBI): domain Eukaryota; kingdom Metazoa; phylum Chordata; class Aves; order Apodiformes; family Apodidae; genus Chaetura; species Chaetura pelagica. The sequence continues at coordinate 3,123,871 of NW_009952533.1, read as the reverse complement.
ATGGCAATATATAGAATATTAGAACTAAACTAAACTATCTATCCTGAAGTGCCACATCTAAACAGTTCTTGAACACTTCCAGAATGGCAAACCTTTTGGGCATCAGTATGCTAGCAGATCACACTTTCCTATGTTTTCCATGGTTTCCCTTTCCTACATGCAAGACAATTTGTTATTTATCTGCTTCTTTTCCAACTTCCAAGTGTCTCCCCTTATCAAAAGACAGCATTCAGCTACAAATGTTCCTAAGTCACTTAAATTTGAAAAGCTGGATGGCCTGGCTCTCAAGGGATCACAGTATATTCTCAGAACTTTGGAAACCTTCCTTTTTGCCAAGGATTAGTGTTTTCTTGCCTCTTCTCTCCAATTACCATATCATGCTGAATCTCCTTTTAAAATTTCTCCAGCCTCTTATTCCCCTCCCTTCACACACAGACATGTGCATATGCATTAGTGTATTTATACATACATTAAGTCTACTGGGCCTTATCTGAAGCAGATTTCCTGTAATGCCCTCAGCCATTTTCTCCCTGACTGGAGGCAATCTAGTCTCACTAATATTTCTGTCTACTCCTGAAAGACACATTTTAATCTTGTGTTCTGGGCAAATGAAGTCAAACGAGCTTTAATAATAACACCCCATGATGGGTTGCACAGAAAAATTACATTCAATAATTTGTAAAAGATATATATTTTGGAATAATATTTATATTTTTCATATTGTCTGCAAATACAACTGCAAGACGTTAATCACACACTTTACCATATTTCCTTGGGTTTTCTGAGACTAGATCAGATGGAACATTTCAACAGAATCCTTGAAAGCGTGCAAACAACAAACATGAGCATCTGCATTTTAAGTATTAACTGCTAAAGCACCATGAAAACCTCAGCACTGGCAGATTTGCTCCAACTCCTCTGAGAAAGGGTGGGCTTTATATTCTATACCCTGAAAGCATTCTATCCAAGAGGTGAATGTGAAATTTAGATTTTATAGCTGAGGCACATCCCAAAAAGCCTTACTGATATGCAATTTGATCCTGATAAAGAACACAGTAATTTCTAAGCTACATTACTTATATATGAATTAAAGAGAATATCCATTAGCTCAAAATGCAAATAATGATATTCAGTCTACCAAAAAAGATATCTTTGAATTCTTCTAAAGTTAGCTCAGCATCTGCAGAAGTGACATCACACACACACAAACTCTCCATCGTGATGGTTAGTTGCACACTTTAATGGCCTGTTGCTCTGTGACTTACCTTAAGAATGTAACTTCTTTGACCACATCTTTATCCAGTCAGTTAGAAAAAAACAACAACAACCACCAAGCTATTCCTCAAGAAATAATCCCATATAATCACAAAGTCTAAAATATATAAGTTGAAGGCATGGCCAGCCATCTACCTTTATCTACTCTCAAGTTTTCAGCAATTTCTACACCGAGCAATGTACAACAAGTGCAAGGATTCCTGCATTTGAATTAATCTGGGCTGGTGAATCTGGAAATGGTATTCACAGTGCTGTGCCCAGAGCTGGTTCTCTGAAAATAATGCCTGGGAAGATGACAAAAAGAGACAGCCAAATGGTGTGTCCAGTGCCTCAGAGAAAGACTAAGACAGCAACACAGAATAACTGGAAAAGTATACAGACAATGTCTGAACCATGCACATAAGGTAAAAATGGGAATACAGTTTACACCTTGGGAAAGCTGTAACTTCAGTTTCTCCATTTCCTGCCCCATTCTACCAGGTATTGAGACTTTTGTTTGTATGATGTGGTCAAATTAAAAAGTGTACAAGCCCTTTAAAGAAAAGAAAATAGGCATAAGGACCAAGAATTGTCTGAACAGGCTGAGATTCCCATCTCTAAAATCCCCAGGGACGACTTGAAAATCTCAACCTAAATGTTTAGTCGAATTAGTATCTGCTTTTCTTTCAAACTGCAAATCCCAGTTGTTCTCAGAATTTCCTAATGCATAACACGCTTATCCATGAAACATAAGCTGTGGTTAGGATGAAACCTTTGCCCTGCATTCTCTCCATAGATACGAACTGTCTGTCAATGTTCTATAACACTGCTACTAGTCAGCTCACATTGCATTTAGGAAGCCTTGTACTTCAGGATTTAGGAGGTTTAAGAAGCCAGCTTTTTAAAGCACTTTGAACAAACTCTAATGTAAAAAGCATTGTTGGTCTATTTCAGGGTTTTTTTTAATGTGTTGTAAAAGAACACGATATAGTTAAACATACAAAGTGGTGTGGAAAGAAAGCAGACATTCCAGATAAAAGTACGTAAGATTAATTTAACATGCACAGGATTTCCCAATTAAAACTTGCACATTAGCATTGCATTTTAAACAGTTAATCTCTTAATGAGACATCCCCAGCAATGAGAAGTGAATTGCAGGACTGAATATGGCCCTGAGGCCTGCATCTGGAAAAGGCTGTACTTTGTAAATGCGGGATTTATGCCGGGTTCTCACATTCTGCAAAAGAAAGAGCTGCACTGCCACCTACTGCCAAGATGTCGTTTCCCATCAGGAGCTGTCACTAAAAGAGAGAAATCCTTCGTGCTCCCACAACAAATGTTGAACGCTGTTGACCAAAGCTCACACAAAAGAAAAATGTGTGACTTATTTCTTCAGGCATGCCATTGTTAGATTTTTTTATTTTTATTTTTTTCTTTTACTATGGCAGCTGAAAAGGCCGATGGTTTCTTTTTCTCAGTATCTTCTTCATAATCAAAGCAAAAAACACTCAGTTTAACAATGTGAGGGAGCCCATGCAAAAGTCTGTTCAGCCTTTCTCTTATTCCTAGATTTCTCCTCTTTCACACCTTTGAATCCTGGCTAACCTGCAGTCATCTCAGCTAATGATACTCCTAACTCATCCACAAGAGGTATGTTGCAGTTGACTTATCCCCTTCCCTCAGGGGCTGAAGGCATTCCCTCTCTGACAAGCCTGATCTCCAAGAGTCTAGATGTGAAGGAGCCTCACACAGCAGCCCATGGCACTGCTGCCGAGGTACCAGCTTAATTGAAACCAAAGTTCTACTGCCATTTCCTCTCAGGGTCTTTTTTGACAACTAATTTTGCAAATCAATTAACGTATTGAGAACAGCTACTCCCTTTCCTTAGTAAACATACTCACTATGAATTTTCATGAAATAAATATTTGTAAGTAGCAGAAAACAAAGGGAATTCATATTTAAGAATGCAAAGAAACTTACCAAATAATAGTGAAATCAGGAAGACATAACATCAGGATAAATCAATAATCTGTGCTCTCTAGCCAACTTGAACAATCATTTCTCTAGGAGTAACATACAGCAGCAAATAACTGGCTCTTTTTTTCTGCTGTTTGCCTTAGTTGTATGTGCAAATAGCATATATAAGTGAGAGAATCCCCATCCTCACACTTATAGTTGTTTGGCAACATTAAAGCCCAGACCAATTCGAGGTGCTGCTGGGAAAATCACAGAGTTCCAGATGATTGGCACAAAGCCTGGGGGGGGAAATATCTCCAATTCAGCATGTGGCAAAGGTGTCTCAGAAGACTGAACATGTGGGTACATGCTCAAAGAAACATATGCCCTTCCTGCATTACCATCAAAATAAGTCCAAAACAAGCAAGACAGCTTAATTGCATTTTCTAGACACTAGACTTTGGGTGGTGGTGGGGTGGTTTTTTTTTGGTTTGTAATAGATGGGAGCTGCTGCAACTACAGAAGTGGTGAGATTCACTTGTTTAATAACTGGGGAAAAAAGTCCAGATATCCTGACACTACCTCTCCTCCTCTCTGCCTTTTAGCCTAGCAGTACTCCACATTTCAAATACAATACAAGCCAGCTACTAAATTTGTGTGTCTCCATGCTGTGTAGTAGATGCATAGTATGGTCAAGGCACCAAAATATTTGTTTTTGGACACTAGAGGACAGCTGTTTCATTTTATAAGCATAAATATAGAACAATAATCCCTGAGAAAACAAATTTCCAGACATTTGTACATGAAAACATCTCCTGTCACTTTTTATTTATCAAGAGAATAGTTCTCAAGGATTACTTTTCTGTTAGAAATTCTATTCTATCTGTTGCCCTAAAATTAAAATCTTGTGTTTTATGTTCATCATCTTATGTGCTCTAGGGCTTTTACTGCAAATAAATTCAGAAATTTTGTCTTCATCACAGAATAGTGGCAAAAGAAGTAATAAAAAAAAACACCATGTTTTTTTTATTCTGTCTTTATAAAAATGCTACCTTTTCTTCCCACTGGAAATTCTTAAAACATTTGCCTTCGAGCAACAAGCCCACGTTATAAGTTTTATATGGCATTTTATGTAGCATTAACAAAATAAAGGTGTACTTTACCTATTCCCTATATCCACTGTATTTAAATACATCTAATGGAGCTGTTTCCATCAGGAATGGTAAAATTTTAAGCCATCTCTACAAAAAGCTCCTCAGGCAACAAAGTGAGTCTAATTAATTATATGTTATCATCTTTCTTTCAAACAAAATCATCTGACAAGACAAATAGATAGCAAGAGAAGACAAGAAACTAATCTGCAACTCTACACTTTCTGTAGCTGCTCTGTTAGGTTTTGTCCTAAGCTGGCCATGCCGTCAGCATATTTGGCCAAGGTCAATTCTTTCCATACTTAGTTCCATAACACTGTTACTTTTTCTCTGCTCTTTTTTATTTCCTCTCCCCCAAATTGACTCTCTTGTTATTATTTCTCTTTATCCAAAAAACCATCCAACAGTAATTAAGCCGAACCTTCAAGCTTACCATGTTCAGCTGTGCCCATGGTAGGAAAAATAGGCTGTCCATTTTCAAAAGAAACTACAGTAGGTATTACAATCAATGGTGGGCTGAAAAAGCAGCATACATAGGAAAGTCAGCAAGATCGTTTTGACAACTGAACAATTTTTAACAAAACCAATCCATATCTATTTGTGTTATTTTTTGTTCGTGAAGGGCCTACCCTGCAATACATTGTCTTGTAAGTTACCATTTCTACTACTGGAAAACCAAAGACAAAGGTCAGAACCCCAGATGCTGTAAATGTTGTGACTTGATGGCACATAACAGCACTGTTCTAACAGCAAGCAAAGATAAGCAAAATTTTGATATATTGCAATGCAAAACCAGGACTTCTATTGTTTGCAGTAAACTTGAGAATTCATATAATGAGCAAACTTCATTAACATACAGCAGATATACTGTTATACATGCTAACAGAATAAACCTCTGGCTCTCAAGCTGAGATGCAACCTTTCAGAGCCCAAATGCCACTTTCTGACAGAGACTGAGTGAAG
>NW_009952533.1:3117524-3118402 GCF_000747805.2 Chaetura pelagica | reverse complement strand
TCCTGCTGATGAATGACAAAATGTCCAAATGACAACATGGCAACTTAACTGAGCAAAATAAAGACACAACCGTCTGAAATTACAACGGTTAACCACATACAGAGAAAAATCCAGGCTAATAAGAATACCATGATACAAGGCTTTTACTGGTAATCTTTCCTAATATTGGTTTACTATTAAAAACCTGATCTCCACAATAATGAACATCATTGTCAACTGTTATGACTAGATATGCTGGCTAATCAGCAAAGCTCTTCCATGTTTTTCTCTGTTCATAAAATGTAGTACTGGTACTCTAAGACAAAAGCTGCAGAAGTATCTACAAGATACTGCATGCAGTTAGATCTCTGTTAACTAAGAATTTGAAGTTTTCTTTCATAAGTAGCTAGAGGCAAGCCCAGGTCACTTTAAGGCATTTCTTCCTGAAAGAAACAGCACAGCAAGCAGAAGTATGGAAGGAAATGAAAACTATTTACCTATTATACAGCATCTCTCAGTTTACTAGAAGATTTAAGTTGCTGCAAGGCAGGTAGGCTTTTACAGATACTCCAGTTCTGCCCACTTCTAAGGCAATTATCTTGCTGGCAGCTTGGTCCTGTGAACACAAGGATTGCAGCAAGATTTCTTATTCAAGACCTGATATCTATTGAGAAATTTAATGTTAATGTTTCCTGATTATTTAGGCTTCATCTGATTAAATACATTAAATTGATAGCCTAATATGTTAGAAACCATATTTTGTACAGAATACTGTCCCTCGTTTTCTACCAGATGTTCTTTCTGTTTTGCATGTTCATATTCTTGATAAGGATCATCAAGGGGGGGGGGGGGGGGGGGGGAAAAAAAAAAAAAAAAAAAAGTTTTCCATTTTTATTTAC
>NW_009952533.1:3083970-3117000 GCF_000747805.2 Chaetura pelagica | reverse complement strand
GGGGGAGGGAAATAGAAAAAAAAGAACATGCTTTCAATTTTAATTATCAGTTTAAAAATTCAAAGTTTTGTATCCTGAATGCTTTACAAACAGGCTTCTTTTGTTTCTGATCTCTGTGATAGCTAGGGAAAAAATAAACACATTCAAGAGCTGGAAGATATTCCTGATATGCAATCTATTTTCAAAAGCAAGAACACACTCAATCTTAGACATAAAAATAGTTTTTCTAAGGTAAGGTCTTTAAGTAAAGGTGGTTAAGCTTAAACCAACACAGTGAATCACTTCCCTACCCCTGTACTATACACAAGGGAATTGCAAAGTTATCAATGGACTGTTCTTTACATTAGAGATGATCATCAGTGCAATGTTATTCATGTTTTCTAGATGCTGGCAGTAACAGTGCAAAGCAATATGCTGTGTATATTAATGTTATTTTTGTGAATACCTGACAAGCGTGGAGCATACTTGAAATGAAGGCAGTGTCTGTCCCACAGTTCTTCCAGTCACAATGAAAACAGAATTTGAGATGCAGAAACAAAAAATCCAAACTAAAACCCAACATCTCAAAGAGATGGGACACCGTTGAGCTAATACCTTTGAAGTGAGACAAAGTTAGCACTACTTATCAACATAAAATTTTATATAGCGATTATACCATCAATGTACTTGTGCCTGGTTTTCAACAGTGGTTCTTATACAGTCATCTACAAAGCACTGGTGCTGAATGTCAGTGACCCTCAGAGATCCATCGAATCATCAGCTACCTGAAAGAATGTGTTAGATATGAGTTTAATAAATCCTCACTATTGTGCATGGTCTAGAGACACACTTTCAGATTTACAATTATATTTGTGTGTAACAAAGTTTATTTGCCTCTTACTTTGGAATTTATAAAGGGTATGTTTGTACGTACTCATTTGTTTCTGACTGAGCTAAATAATTTCAGATGTAATATTAAGTTTGCCACTTCATTTCTGAGTTGCTTTGTGAAGCTCCATGAAACAATTAGGTTGGCATTCTGGTAAGGCTTTGCAAGGACTCCATAGCTACACCAACATGTTCTATCAAGCATTTTCTCCACAAAGAGAAGCTACAACTCTTCATATTTACCAGTTGGATTATTAAATTCCTGGTTGACATTTCAGTCAAGTAAAGAGAAATTTTAAGAACAACACAAACTGAAATAAATCTCAGGCTAAAAAGAATAAAATTTAAAAATATGACAGTGTTTACACAAGGAAAAGAATCATAAGCTCTGAAGAGATCTTTCTCACCTTCTGAAACAAAAGGAAGTATTTCAGAACCCACAGCACAATGAGGTTAAACAAGGAGGGAGGTCTCCTCCTCGGACTTGAGAAACGTGTGAGTTAAGGTTATTTCTCTTTAATGAAGCAGCCCAGGATGACCCATCTTTCACCTTAAGTGCATTAATGCAAGTCTCTCTACAGAAGGAATGTTATGTGGGGTACAAGGTGCAAACAATTTTTGGAAAAGTGATGAACCATGGCCAGGTTTTGCAGAGTACCTGACACTGCAGTTTAAGATATTTATGTCTCACTTCTCCACCTTTAAAATGTTCTGTTATTCTTCAAGGTACAAGGAGGATGTCAAGAAAGCTTGCCAGAATTTCTTCTAGATAGATCAGCCATTTTCTTTGATCTTATGGCCAGAAAGCCATAAGATATTTTCTACTGTGCCATATTTATGAATAAAGATTAATGTTGCCAAGCCACATATGCAGATTACCCAAAGCATGTGCTTTGCAAGAGCTTTAAGTATTGTAGTCTGGCTCTAACACATAACAGGAAATTAAAGCAGAATACCCACCAGAAGTAAGACAGTGTTAAGAAATGTACTGTCACTTGCAAGACAAAAAACAGTGAAACAAGCATCTGTCATTTTATTCTTGACAATGGCAAACCAAGAGCTCAAGAAGAGGTGAAAAGTCTCATACTGACAAAAATATCTTCCCTCCAGCCTTGGCATTTAAATGCTCTTTGAGTTTAACCAAGCTAAACAAAACTGAGAAAGCAGTATGTTATTTCAATAGCAACACTATGCTGAGAAGCTGCTGCAGTGAGTGGAGTGATCCTGAAGGCTTCTTATGCCAGAGCACAAAGCAGCAGCCAGAGGAATTCAGTGGTACTGGGGGAGAAAGGCAAAAGATATGCTAGAGAACATGTAGATGGATCTGTCTCTAGAGAACTCAGGTGCAAGTGAATCTTCTGGGTCTACTGGAACAAACTCTTGGAACAGGTAGCTAGGGTATAACATAGCCTTCTGCTGGGGTGAATCCCCATCCCACAGCCATGGAGGACCTCAGCCAGGCGCCCTACCCTGGCCCTCACACCTCACTTCCTTAATCTAACCCACGGTTTTCAGAATCTTCACACACAAAGTTTCTTATAGTGTCTGCTTGCTGTTCACAGGTTACCATTATTTCATAGGTGTGTATGTATGTCCACATTTGAAGCTGTTGCAAGCAATAAAACATACACTGTGCTGAAAGTGCAGTAGTGCTTGTCCTCCAGCAATAGAAATAGCCAGGTTCTGCTCTACAGAATCAAGGTGTCCATCACACTGTTATATGAGAAGAGTTTCAAAGTAATCATATAGAAAAACTATTAAGGATAATCAAATATAATTTTAATCCCATCAGGTCCTCATAGAAGTGTTTTAGATTTTTTAAAAAATTAGATTAAGTGCAGCTAGTGAAAGACATTAATTAGCTCCATTTGTTAATTTTATTAAGCTCTACAGTGCAGCATTTTGCAAAACTGTAGGGCAATGAAGGATGGTGAAATGCATGAATTGGTATATTAATGTTATTCCCATTTCCATCAATGCACTTTTAACCAAAACTCACTGCAATCTTGAACCAGAAGTAGCCATCAGGAAAGAAACTCCAGCGACACTTCTCATTAAATTTTTTGTTCATTTCCTCCTCCCTTCCCTCACACACACCTTCTACTTTACAAAATACCTAAGAGAAAAAGTACCTAAGAGAAAAAGTACCTAAGAGAAAATTTGTCTCAAATCTGCAAGTTCAGAAAGATCAAGAAGGATCTGGATGTCTGAATCCTGTGATGTGTTGTATCCTCTTTATTAACGGATTTATTATTCATGTGGTATTCCTGTACCATACAGAAGAATGGGTACTATCACTCTGAAGTCTGCCTGAGGCCTTCTTTGCACCAACAGAACTTGCCAACAGCAGTATATCAACAGTCACTCCCAATAGAGACAGAATTTTATACCAAACCAGCTACTTTGTTAGTAGAGCTTTAGAAAAAGTATCTAACTTTTATGGGCACTGCTATGTCAGCTGTCAGAGGGTGAAACAGGATCTCTTGTAAGCGTGCAATCAAAAGCCAGCATGCACAGACTGTTGCACTGTGTATCTGCATCAACGAAACGGCCTTTACTGGTCAACCTACATGAGTCTACAAAACATAAGGACCTCACAGGGAACTAGAGGAGACTGGTATCAGTGTTTAGGATACAGTAGGAGCACTCTGTGCTCTTAGCAGGAAGTAGCTGACAAACTGAATTTCATTCCTTGTCCCTCTGTGTTATATACAGTGTAAAATGTTCTCATATCCTGATCTTCAGTCTTCTTTTGGAAGGGACAAAATCTTTTCTCAGAATACTGTATGCATGTAGCAATATGAGTAAAGCAAACCATAATGCTCTGCACTGAATGTAACTAATGCACATTTAATTTAGAAGATATTATGTAGTGACAATCAATTATTAAAACCACAAATTAATTTTGGTCCCTTTCCACATGCTAATTAAATAACATCCTTTCAGAATTTCTGTTTCTATTAGCGCTTCTCAATTTGAAAGTCAGAACCATTCTTGTGAACGTGGTAACCTCTGCAATGGTTTCAGACAGTCACCTCCTGAGATGCAGGAGATAACGGATGGTAAAGCATGGTGCTTGTCTCTTGTCTCTTGCCTTACTCCTTGAATGAATTTGTGTGTCCTAAATAATCATGTAGTGGCACTACAAATAGAAAGGACTAAGATTCCACTGAATACAGGTTCCCATTCATTAGTTTCCTTTTTAAAAATACAATTTCTGAATTCACCTTGAGGAAGGCTCTAAAATATCATAGTATTCTTGGTTTCTGTAGAATTGAGAAAAAAATCATTTATAGAAAAATTATTTCCAGGTTCCTTGTGGCAAGAAACCATTTCTTAATATAGGATCACAAATTAAATCACACTAATGTCACTAAGCAGTAGCAAAAGCACTTGCAAAGATGGATTCAGCTATCAAGGCATCATGATGCATTCATGACTTATTTTAGTCACTTTCCATAAACATGCAAATGAACACATTTATCTTCACACAAATACTCATTGAAAAAAACAGAAGTAATGTGAATAATTAGCTGGCCTTGGATCTGTATAAGTCCATATGTTACATGTATTTGTGTGCATTCTGAAAGCTTTTTGTGGGATTATGGTTCATCGGAACACAGTGCAGAAAAAAAACAGTAAGTAACTTGCTATTCAATATTCTATTGACATTCAGACAGCCCAAAAAAAATCGATTTGTTTTAAAGTTGATAGAAAAAAGAGTAGATTTAAAGTGGTAGTAGAGAAGTACTCTATTACTCAAATTCAGGTGTAGGAGAGACTGTAGATAGACAAACTATAATTTGTCAAGTCGATTTACATTGTGATCAGGATACTAAGGTACTGCAGCTAATAATGACTTCTAATGCTTCTTTCAATAATGCCTGAATTTATTCCGTTCACAAACTTGTCTTTTTATGTCATACCATCCACGTGTTTCAGATATGACCATTCTATTCAAAACGCCTTAATAGATATATTTCATATATCTTATAGAAATTACAGACATGTATTGGCTATTCACATTCTTTAGAAATGTCTGTACTTATATTTTCAGGTTAATATTTACAAAATTATCGAGATATGCATGTTCCATAAAAACTAACAACAATTTTAAAAGTTTTTCAGACTAATTAATCCTGTTAAATCCCTCATTAATACTGTTGCAAATGTGTGCTGTATACCGGATGTGTTACATTTAATTCAATGATTTTAGGTTTTTTAACTAATCCAGTATTACCTACCACAAAGCTGACAATATTTTTATCCAGTAATTACTATCAAATAAGATGCCAACTTAGACCTTCATCTGACAATATATGTCAGGACACATTTGAACTTAAGCATGCAGGTTTTTCTGTTAAAGTCAATATGGATGCTCATATGATTAGATCTATACTACTGTGCCAACTAGTATACTGGATTGGGGCCCAAAGATTTAAATGAAAAATCAGTCCTTTAAAAGCCACCAAAAAAATCCAAGTAAGGAAAGCCAGGGCTTTCACTTCCCAAGATTTAGGAAGACAGTCAAAAACTATTAACTGGAGTCAAATTGCATACCTTGTATGCACTGTATTTAGGTCACACAAATTACTTCATACTAGCAAATCAATACTTACATTCATTGCAATCTCTGAGACTGATTGTCCCCTTGCATCTGTGAAAACACTACAGAGCATTTTTAAGCACTAGTAATACATAAGGATAAAGGACTTCTCTAGGCATATAGATTGAAGTAGATGCTTATAAATACACCTTAAATTAATATAAAAATTAAACTAGAGAGCATTCTCTAAAGTGTTTTGAAAAAAAGCCAAAGAACAATTGAGGTATTGTATTTGCAGAATCCTATCTTTTTACCGGGCAGTGAGTTGTTTACTACTTTTCCTCATAGCAATTCAATCCCATTGTAAACAATGATTACTATAAATAGACCAGGTGAACAATTTTTGTGTATTTGAAAGCAGCCACCTGATCTACATGAAATATTTTAAAACACAAAGACCTGTTTTGTGGGGTTTTTTTTATTTGCAACAATACCTGACATAAAATCCAGCCAAATGGGCTGTATAATGTGAAGAATTGACTGTAATGAGAACTAGGAAATACAGGGTCTAAGCTAGGTGCTGTCAGTGAGTATATGGCCATTAGTAATAAAATAGGTGCAAAATCATTCTGTTTGCTGGCAGAATAGTTCTCAGCTGAAAACTGAGACATTGTATTACCACAGAGCTGAGCTAACAAGCACACTGGGAGCTAAAGCAAATTCCTGCAAGCTCAGGTCTCTGCTTCTATGGTTATTCAGCTGTTGGACCAGACCCTTCCCATCTCTCACCACCTAAGTGAAATGGTTCTCAGTCTCAGGCAAGTCACTTCATCTTTTTTTTTCCCCTCCCACTTTCCCCATCTTATCCACTCAGAGTAAAAGCTCTACAGAGCGATGCTGGCATGATCTCTGTTGGGACTTCTAGATGCTTCTGTAATATGAACACTAGCAATAAATCAGGAGAGGATAATGGAAGTGTCAACTGAGTCCTAAGAGTAGCAGCAGAGCTATAATGTACTGTACTATACCCTACATATAATACTATTCTTCAAGAAAGGCTTTGCACAGCATGGTTTATTCCACTGCAATAGTAAATGTATTCATGATGCATCTCCAAGTATTATCCAGCACTAAAAATGAATCACAGTAATGTTACCTTCACTTCTCCAAGAAGATAATACTTTTTGAATGTGATGCTATTCTGGATAGTTTCTGACAAACTGGAAATACTTTAATGAAGTAATAAGACTGCACCAGTGTATGATTCATCTTGAGGCAGTAGTAGATAAAAAGAGAGAGGTGCAATAAGTGAAGCAATTCAATTTATATCCATTTAGTTGTGTTTGTTTATATTGTTATTCCTAACCATTCCCGATTTCAGCTGATAATTCCTTTGCAACTCCTCCCATTCACCATGATCAGTAGTTTCTAAGAGGTCCATGAGATGCTACAAGACATGCAGGAAATGTCAGCAAATATATGTATCAGTAGCATATAGATGAATCGGATAACAAACATTATGTAATTTTTAAATCCCGGTTAAGGCAATGCTGCTTTTTCAAAATGTGAGATATTGCAGCTGATCTTCTATAATTTCTCTCACAAACTAGTAAACATGGTTATGGGTAATCCCATGAATTTAACTGTAAAGAGCATAATCAAATAATAAGTATTTTCTATTCATGCCGTTCTTTATTACCGGTTGTTTGCTCAGCCCACACTACTCTTCATTCTATTTCAACAGGTTTGGCTGTTACAATACTTCATGATTTCGTAAACCCATCTAAGTATCAAATCTTTCCTAAAAACAATAATTTCTGCCATCTAGCTGTTTCACTGTTACCTGTTAATTTAGTAATGTTCAAATGAAACACATTTATCCCATCTCAGTTTCTTCTTATGAACCAATGCCAACAGACTTCTCAGTGAAGAATGTTATTTTTTGTCTGAATATCCTGTACTTTTGCCAGTATTTTCTATATCTTCCCAAGAAAATTGAGTGTATTCCCTTAGTTCCCACTACTCTACAAAAAAATCTTTCTCTCCCTTTCTACTGATCACATCTATTAGTGCTCATAGCAGAAAACCTCTTTTTCTACTCCTAATAAATTTGAATCCTAATATACAATTCTTCTGAGCCTGATCCTCTGTCAGCTTTTGATCGTTCTAATTGCTTTATTATCATCTGCTCTCACACAGTGATAAAGACTTTTAATGTTTCATGTGCTAGTAATGAAAGGGAGAAAACGTGAGCAAAATCTCTCTTTGTTACTGGAATATCACCACCTCCACAGTTCATAATCATTAGGGTGAAGAATTCATTTTGGACTTCTGTTATGTCCAAGTTTCATCCTTCCAGTGGCCCTGCTGTCTCTTTGCTATTTTGTTCGCTTCAGCAGCAAAATGAATTGATCATTGCTGCTCCTTTTGCCACCTACTACTTCATATGCTACTTTAACATCCCAGAATAATGATTTGTACTCACGTCTTTAATTTTCCTATGACCTGTGTGTCACATGCTTTTTGTTGTGTTTTGTTTTTTTTTTTTTTACTTAATACAGCTTCTAGTATCTGCATGTAATTAAAAAAGCCTATCATCATCATATTTGCCCAGGCCCTCAATTTTATAATCTCAGTTTTAACGTCCTTTTCTTCATTACAGGAACACACTTTACTTAAAAACATGACTGAACTTCTGCAGATTTGCCCACTGATTTGAGTTCTACCCTTTGAGAAATTAGAAATGGCTCAAAAAAATACAGTCTCTACCACCCTCCAAGGTACAATGCCTTTGAATTTCAGAATTCAGAAACATCTACCAGAAGCTTACGCCAAGTAACACCTAAAAAACCTTATTTTAAAAAGTTCCATGGTTTTATTCCAATTATTTTGTAACCCGGTTAATTCAAAAGCAAAAAAAAATTAATCTGGCAAAATGAGATGTATTTTTTTTTCAGTCAACCAAAACTGCTCACAGAAACATGCTGGCTTCAACAAATATTTTTTTTCTGAAAGCACTCCTCATGTCCACAGTGGAACTAGTGCTCAAAACAAAAGCCAAAATCAGGAAGAACAGGAAGAAAGAAGCCTAAGAATAGTCCAAATCAATCCATCCCCAGGAGATTATCCTAACCGTAAATTAGAGAAATGGTCTGCCCATTTTCCAGTGAATATTTTTTTATAACTACTTACTCCAACAGTAGGAGGAGGAGCAAGATAATAGTACTGGCTTTATCATAGTGCAGCAAAAGCATTCATTGCTTAGCAGGAAAACTTGGTTCCAGTTATCCTCTGCATGCGCTGTCTGCAGCAAAATTTAGAAGAAAATGGGGATGACTCTTTCTCATTATCTGCTGTTGAGATTTTACATGTCTGAAGAAGGTACATGACTTCAGGTCTTTCATCTCGCAGGACACTGAATATATCTTTTGGATATTAGCCTCTGTCATCCCTTTGTCAAGCTCCCATTTTGACTATTTTACTGTAGCATGTATTATTTGGACAAGAGACACCTACATGGCCTGGTGGCTACAGTATCCACCTAGAAGACTAGTGCTCAAGTATCTGTTTGTATTTCTAGTGCAGCATTTTTTTAAATGAATTAGCAAGCTACACAATTTTTTTCCTGTGGAACAAAAATTATGTATGCACTTAAAATTAAAAGGTGTATTTTAAATTTCTACTGATTGCTCGGTCACATAATTAAACTCAGGCTGAAAATTGCAGTGCATGTTGAGATGTTTACATTGTATTCCTTTTTTTAGTTCCTTTTGTTTCACCATGTGAAACAGCTTTCCTTACATTTCACTGCCTAGGTGCCCATTTGGGCTAAAAGCTATAACTTGAACTTTGTGTTCAAAACCAGCTGTTCTATTCACTCCATAATGGGAAGAGTCAATGAAATGCAAAAGTGTTAGAGGGCCATCCATTGCAAAAGTGGATTTTCTACAGGTACTGTTATTTATGTTGCAGCCAACTGTGGCTGCTTCCAATTAAAAACAAAGTGCTCCTTCACCAATGAGAAATTACCTGAGAAATAACAATTATATCATCCAATGCCTCCAACACTAGCCTCTGAAATGTCATTACTATACAACTTCATGTGAATGAATAAGGTAATTGCTGTTGCTCCACTGTGAATGCCCTATCCACTTGGAAAACATTAAAAAACTGCATAACTCAAGAAGCTTGTGTACTCTATTACCTCATTTTAATACCCAGAAAACTTTGCAGTTCGCAATCTTGCTTCTCAAAAAAGACTTACAATTCATGTTCAAAAAGAAGCCTCAAAATTAAAATTCATGACCCAGCAGGACGTTTGATATCACAAAGTGAATCAAGATACAGACTTTCCCTGCCCTTGCAGCTGCGAGAGCATCCCCTTTGGTGACAACTCCCCCTTGTGTCAGGGAGTAAACTCTGGGTCAGACTGCTACACAGAATGAGTTTCAAGAGGAGAACCAGCTCACAGCACAGCCTCACATGCCAGCCTCTGACATCTACGATATGAAGCGACTCATTGCACTAAATTACACCCACCAAGAAGGATTTAAAGCAGCTACTTACCAAGCTGGAAAATTAAGGCAGGGTCAATGTAGAAGTACTAATTCCTGTGGAGAGTCTGAAGGATGATAAAAGTTTAGTGAATACAACCTTGAATGATAAAAGAGGAATAAGTGAGAAAATTTTTTGCTGTGGATTAAGGAAGAAGAGGCTTAAACGCATGCAGGCTTTTCTTTTTGCCGTACTTGTGTGTCTGTCTCAGTTACCTAATCTCTTTACAGTCATACTTTCATGTACTCAAGAGATACAGGATTGATACAAATCCTGATATGTTCTTCTGTCCACTATGAAATATGTCAAGTTGTTGGAGGGTTGGTTGTTTGTTGTTTTTTTTTAATGGACACTGCAAATTTTTACTTGTATTACTTGCATGCACCAAAACATTTACATATTAGTAGCAGAAGAGTTGAACTTTAGGTACAGAGGTATAACAAAACACTGTCACATTGCAATGTTGAAAATAAATTTTTGATGTTAAAAGCCAAAACCAAGTAACAGTACATGAAACTTTACAGTTAGTTTCAACAAGTCTAAACACAAAAATTGCATTGTTCTCACTAAAATTATTTTGCAGATCAGTTTGATTAAATAGTTTAGATGTGTGTGATGACACTTTAACCAGCCTGCAACAGGTTTCTTGCGATTTAGCTTAAGTCAGTAGGAAATCTACTTAAGGTAAATCAATACAAGCCTCTTGTAAAACAATTTAGGCAAAGCTGTATGAGGGCTTCAGGATTGTAACTAAATTGATTTATTTAAATACAAGTTCAATTAAATGGGTGCACCTTTTGTATGTGGACAAGGCCTAAACGTGTGACATATTGTCTTGTCTGCACTGACTCCATACCTACTTGGAATGTTTATTAGATTTTTAATCTTTTTAATGCTAGGGCCTTCTTCTGAAAGGGCAAAGTGTCAACTTTATTTATACAGACTGTGATCTGTCCCTTGCCTGAGAATCTACTACATGTTAGTAATCCCTTAAATACCTCCCATCAAATCCCAAAATCAAGTTTACTGATTAAAGTGCAAACAAAACTGCTTAGTCCCCTACCCATTAGAATAACGAGTAGCATGTTGCTCAAGGGATGGATTTCTTCCATCCCTTGATGAAAGGGCTCCAAGTAGAAAATAAACAGCCTGACTATTATTAACAGACAGCTTTGAATACCGCTGGTCACAATAAAACCTTCACTGGTGGGAAACAATGGAGCTGAGATGGGACTACAAACCAGAAGCTATTTGCTCTTACAGAGAATCTCACCTGTTGAATTCTGCAGGACACAGCAAGCAAATTAACATGTTAAGATATTGGGTTATAATCAGAATGGTGGTGGATCTCAGGTGGTCCAGTTTTCTCCCAGAATGCAGATATGTGCAATAGGCTTCTTAATACATCTAATTGCACTTTCTATTAACGTTCACCCCTTCCCAAAACCAGGGAAGAGTGTGTTATGAACTACTGACTAATTAGCTGAAGCATGATGTTCTTCTGGTGCCAAAGAGTCTGGATTTCAGCCCATAGATACAGTTATTTATAATTTTCCTTATTGGATTGCTCTCTAGCTAACTGCTTCCCAACACAAAATGACTCTTTTGTAATGTCACAGGATGCCAGACATCACTAGAAGTGTTTAAAATAAAACAACCTCAGCAAAGAAAACTTAGTAACTACTGCACTTCTGAAAAGTTTCCTGCTCTCAGTTATCCTTAATATGGGGAGGGCTTTAGGACTTACACTAAAAGTAATACAAAGTCAGGATGATTTGGAAACAGTCCTATGTTTTACTTTGATACTTAAAAAAGACAGACTTAACATGAAACTGTGACCTTTGAAATTCCTAGATATGTGGAACTGCCTCTAACTAACTTTAACCACCATGAACCAAGTCCTGCCAGACACATTTGCATGACATTAAATTACAATGCCTTGCCATACAAGCAGATTTATTGAGAGATTACTGTTCCATTTCAAGGTATACCACCATTACCAACAGCAACAGCATAGAATAATGCATAGGAAAGAGTATTCTTCTAACACTAAGTTACATTCTGAGGATAAATATAAGGATATATTTCAACAAGGGCTACTCCAGTTTCTTAAGATGATTAAAATGTTCTTCTCTTACATCTTTAATAATAGATAACCATGAAGCAACTTATGCAGCCAGGGGGATGACGGGGTGGAGGGAGGGAGGGGAAAAACATTAATCCACAGCTATGCTATATATTGTAAATTAACAAGTATCATATTTTAAGGAATATATTCTACATAATAACAATTTATACAGTACCATAATTGTGTGCAATATATTACAAAAATTTAAACATACATTGCTTTGTGTGGATTGCTTACAAGCTATCAGTTATAAATATTCTAATCACAGACACTCTCCTGTCACTGTGGTACTGGAGTGCCTTTCAATTAGTGCATTAAACTACATGACTAACATTTCTCCGTCTTCTTGTCCCCAGGTGGAAAATTTTATGTATTTAAAAATAATTAATATTTTATTTTATATCTATGATGTGCATGCATTTCCACTAGCAAATGCAGACAGAACAATATCTATCACATTTTACTGTGTCAAATTTAAAGTACAAGACTGTTGTACTAAAATATGTATATTTATATGCTGAACTGCTGGAGAACAGTTAGAAACGTCTTGAGAAATATGTTTTATACCCTCAGCAGCAAATATTTTTAATTATCTACATTTCAGTGTAACCACTGATGAACGCCTTGGATGGATTTTTAGATATGCTCAGCATTGGTCTAACTTTACTTCAACTGGAAATTTTATCATGTAGCATAATGGGAACAAAGATGGACCACTGCTTAGAGCATCTGCAAACTCCAGACTCAAGACAGTGTGAGAACATCAGCACTCTGGAGCGCTCAGGCGTCCCTGACTGGCTGCTCAGGGACCTAATTAATCTGCCCCAGTTCACTTCCAATCTGATGTAGTTCTCTGTTCGTCTCCACATATATGAATTGCAAACTTTTTTCCTGCCAAATCAACTGCAGTCACCCATAAAAGTTTCCCATTCTAGTACACAATAGGATGGAAAAGGGAAAATTTCAAATAGTACTGAACTTGGCAGTTTTAGAGAACAGAAAATTTATATCAACTACCACACAAGGTTACACAACAACATCTGAGAGTAACCCAAAAAAATTCTGTCTGCATTGTATTGTGCCATTTTGTGT
Source organism: Chaetura pelagica (assembly GCF_000747805.2). Taxonomy (NCBI): domain Eukaryota; kingdom Metazoa; phylum Chordata; class Aves; order Apodiformes; family Apodidae; genus Chaetura; species Chaetura pelagica. The sequence continues at coordinate 3,103,813 of NW_009952533.1, read as the reverse complement.
TTAAATTACTACTCAAGCCACTACTTTTTTATAACATTCTGTTACTCCTCCTTTTATTTCCAAGACACAACCATCCAGATATTTCAAATCTCCATCAATTGCAGAATATGCATTTCAATCAGGTTTACTAGGAGAATGATGATACATCAAAAAGTGTGTTACTAAAGATGCTAGTTTCTTAAATTTGGAATAAATCTGTACAACTATTTTGACTTTGCAAGGAAAGCACAGAAATGTCTATCAAGTTTCGAAAGATAAAAAAAGTCAGATCAATTGTAAAAAACAATGGGTCCTTCCACCTATTCAGTAGGCTCCTAGCATTTGCTCATGAACCAGACAGGGAACAGACAAACAAACTCAGTGGCCAAGAAAACATGATAGTTTCACAGAGCAAAAAAAAAATTCTACCCAGCCATCCTACCCAGATACAAAAGTTATTTCTGCCTTTTTTTTTTTTTTTTTAATGTAGACATCTCTATGTTTGTTTTGTTTGTTTTTTGGTTTTTTTAGAAAATGAAATTTAAAAAGAGGAGTCACAGGGCCACGAATATATTTACATAAGTAAATTGTGTTCACTGAAGAAAGTTTGGGAGATAAACAAGATAAAGAAACAGTACTTGAATAAAAGCACACCCTAAATGTCTTTGTCGATCCAGCTTTTAAACATTTTGTGCCCCCCTAAAACACAGAAAATACTGTTTACTTGCCATGCAGAGGTTTTGAGAAGAAAAACAGGTTCAGAAAAACTATGTATGCAAAGAATCTTGCCAAAATTCTCAAGCAGTAAAAGTAATTGACTCCTCAAGAGTATGTTATAGGTTGCTTGCAGGGTACAAAGATCTTCAAACCATGTTAATGTCACTGCACCTGATTCAGACCCTGACCAAGAAAAAGGTCATTTCTAAGTGACCTTTAGTAAATTTGAACCTGACAGACCCTCAGGGTTGGTCAGTTAGCTGTGTACATATCTCTAGTCAGTTTGATGATCAAATAAACTACAGTACTTATAATATCTTTCCTATTTTGCCAATATGGTCTAAATACAAATACAAAGAGACATAAGAAAATTTTAAAACCACATTAATGAGGAGTCTCACAGACTCTTATACAATAAACAGTTCCTATTATACTTTTAAACACAATAGATTATTCAAAGCATGTTTGGACTGCAATACTTCTATTTTAAAAGGTAAAGCAGATTTTCCAACCTCAATTCAATTCACTAGTGTATTTTTGGAATTAGACTCCAAAACCTACAATAATTAAAACCATATGTAGAGCAGAAATGTCTCATTTTTTATGTTATATTACTTCTTCAGCATTATTATAACCTTAGCCTGCCTGATGTGAGTCTAATTTTCTACTCAATCTTAGGCTGAGTCCCACTGGGAAAGTGAGATATTGTGATTATTAAGAAAAGCAGAGAAAGAAGAGATTAAAGACTCCCTGCTAATGAGTAGAAGAGAAAAGAAAGAGATGTGCCAATCTACAGTGTAGTACCTCTAAATTGAACTGCCAAACAATAAACAACAATAGGAAATACACAATTCTTCATTACAGAGAAAGACATTTTTAGTTGTTCACAGATAATATGTGCAGAGAGAACAAAAAAATCGGTAAGAGAAAACACTAAAACAGTCATATATCAGTTGAAATATGTAATGTTTGACTACTTCCTTTACAGCCTTTGACAGAACAAATAAAATACAGACATCCAGTACATTAATTAAATATTTGAAAAGACAGATGAATAACGAAGGTCCAATAAGATACTGTTAGTTTTCTTAATTTTATTTTTACTAATCCTCGCTGCTTAAAATAATGAACAGAATTCAGCTGCACTGAGAAAGAATGTGGTTTTATTAGAGAGTAGTACCCAACAATGAAAGCATTAAGCTGACGAAAAAAAACAGCAATTGTGCAGATAAAATATTTAGAAATTAGTTTTCCAAAGTTGTTTGATGTACTCATTGGGATTTTTAACCTCCAAAAGCTCTTACTTTTATCCCCTGTACTGTCAGAATCCTAATTTCACATAATCTAGAAAAAGCACTATTATTAATAAGAAAAATATATTTGAAGGTTGTCTACAATGCAAATTCCATAAAAACGGTTACATTGATAAAACGAGGGAGAAAAAACAAATGGAATGCCTAAAATTATCCACTACATTAATACTGCAAAGATACTAGTACTAAATACTTATTAAAATTCACAAATTTACACAGCAATAGTTGTAAATTACCAAGAGGACCTTGATGAAAGAATTTCCACAAAGACTGGTGGAACTGTAGATCTACCTACACTTTTTAGGCGACTACAAAATAGCCTTAAGGTAATTTTGAGAATCTTGGGGAAAAAGAGCATTCAGACCTTGCCTCAGACAAATATGGAATTATCTGTGATTCGGGAAAGGTGAAATAAGAAAAAGAAAAAAAATTCTCTGCACAAACTGAAGCTAGTAAAGGGTGACAACATCTGCTCATGTAGAATTACTAAGAGCAAACCCATCTCAGTCTTTCACTTCCTCTTACAGCAGCTTTGAGACTTGTTACAACTATGGAATAACTGGCACAATTAAACAAGGAGAACTTGATTCTTAGCAGTAAAAGAACAGAAACAAGAATATCCATGTTTAATACTAATAACACCAGATTGTAAGACAAAAGGAAACTTTTTGGTCAATTACAAGTAATATTCAAAAAATAATGGAACCTACAACCATCTACTGAAACAAAAAGAGATGCTCTGCTCCCATTCTTTATTCCTGTTTAAGCCCATAAGGACTATAAAAGTCATACTGTCATATATTAGAAGCCAATAATTTCACTTTCATACTTACTGAAGTCTGTTATGCTATAAGCATTCCACATTTCTTTGTTCCCTATCGAAATGAGGTTTTCTCACTTATGCCTTGTTTACTAACTTTGTGTGTTGCTCTGAGTATCAGTGGTCTAAGGTTTTTATGTTCAGACCTATCAGTGTTTGCAGCATCTGCACATTGTGTCACTAATGACGTTGCTTATTTCAGGCCACTGACAAGCCCTTAAACAATGTGGTCATCCCTGATTAAGAGCACAAAGTCTCTGTGCTCGCTTGTTGATGAGTCATCACTCATTTAGCCACTCTTCATTCATGTGACATGTACAGGGATGACTTTATATTTTCTAGGTGCTTAATCAAAATTCTTTGCCCTCCCAATTCCCCCTTTGCCATAAAAAAGCCTCCTTACATCAACAGCTCTCATATCTATCCACACAAACTGCAATCTCATCTAAAGGGTGTCAAATCAGCATTACAATATCTGTGTTCCACAAGTCTAACAATTATTATTACCCTTCTTTCATTCTTTATAATTTAGTCCTATATCAGCCAAGCCATTATTTTGCCTAAGATGGATGTCAGTCTGACAGGCCCATAATTACCACTGTAACGTCTTTCAGCCTTTCAAAATATTGGCTCAAGAATAGATTTCTTCTCATATTCTGGAATTTTCCAGTTCCAGTTTTATTGAAAAGCAACAGCAATGGTCCACTGAACCCCTAAGACAGTTCTACTGTAACATTTGGACACCTACTGCAAAGAAATGCCAATTTTAAAAGGTGCAAGGCTAGCAGCCTATGCCCATTTTCATGCTCATTAATTGTTGAAACAAGTTATTTCAGCTTCAGCATCAACAAATGTTTCTTTCCACAGAGAATCAGGAAGAGTATTCTAGATCACCACTAACTTTGAATTTTACACAGTTACGTTACCATGTAACTGCCCCCAAGTCACTAAGTGAGACAAAAAGGAGAAATAGAAGAGTCTCCTGCTCAGGGAATAACAAGGGTTGCCAGGAAAGGATATCAGTCTTGGGAGAATCCAGAAAAAGGAGTTTGCTTCCAAGGGTGAGGACTACTGAGGAACCACAGGGATTTAAAGGGACAGCTACAATTTGACAGCTTAAGGAGCAAAGTCTGTAGGCACAAATGCAAATGTGCTCAACTGAATCCTTGCAAATCCAAAATCTTCATCTTAGTGGGGTTTTTTTGTCATCTTGTCTCCATTTTTCTACCACCTTAGAGTTCCTCTGTTGCTGCTAACCCTTAAGCTCTTCTGCTTAATCAACCATTTCACCGGTTGCACTTTCTTCTCTACCTCCTAAATCCACAAGATGCGACCACTGATTACCCTTTAGCTGGCAATCTAGTTATCTTAACTAAAAATCATGGATAAGTTAGTACAGAAATCAGAAAAGTATTGGTTAAATATGTAACAGATATGTTCATTTACTACCTCTGTTTTTCATGCATTATTCCACACATTTGTGCCTTAACCACACAGTAACAAGCTAATACCATCAGTAGGATATTTTTCTGCTTTAAAAAAATTTTGAAGTCCTTAATTCCAATGGTCACAGGTTTCTCCTTGTGTCTTTGTGCTTCCTTTACAAATGTCTTAAATTCCTAACTTCTCATTTATATTCATGTATTCATTGCTATCAATTTCCCCTTTTTTCCATTTGTTTCATTATATATTACAGTTGCTTTCTCTTCTCCTACAAGCCAGGCTCGTTTTTAACTGTTCGAAAATTCTCATTAAAAAATACCAAAGAACTGACCCTGAAACACTTCATTCAAGATATCCCAAGTTGGGTATAACTTTTTTCAAAACCAACTCAGAAAGAGCTCTGATGGGATGCCTTGGGACTGCCACAGGACCACGTAGCATCTCTGGGTTCCTGGCTCTGGGGAAGATCTATCAAGTGCAATGGCAACCTCCTAAAGTTTCTAGCTACCAAAACAAAAAAATAAAAACAAGACAAACCCCACACACCACACTGAATTCTTGGTGCTTAAAACCAAAGGAAGATACCTGTCAAACCTGGAAACTGGGAACTGCAAAAACACAAAATCACAGTACAAGTAGTCAAGGCATTAGTACACGCTTATCTGTATTTCCAGTGCTCGCTTAGTTATTCACGACTCACTCAATTCCAAAATTTTATATTTTTAAAATTATTCATCTAACTCACTGAATGTCTTGGGAAGTGATGGGTGTCTTTCTGGGTGAGAGAGACTGACAGCTGCTGTGCAGACACATGTGTAACGAATGTCACTGACAACACAAAGGCCTCCTCAGAGAATGCCACTGGGAGAGACAGCTTGTCTTCTGGCAGTTTGTAAATAGAAATCCAGTGGGAGTTACATGGATTTGAGTTACCAGTCACTTTATTCCTGTTTGCTCTCTACGGGAATCAGAAGAATAAACAAGTACTTTTCATCAAAGCACTTCTCATCCACAGTGGAAAACAGTGTCTGTCTGGAACAGAGTGTTACAAAAGATAATCTCTCTCTTGTTTTATCAACATCCCAATCATGTTGTTATGACTGAGGTATGGCCAAATAGTTATCATAGAACTAGATTTCCACAAAATGCATTTTATGATGTACTTGTTCATTCTTCTTTCAAACAGAGCACAAATGCCATGCACAAATGGTAGATAAGATCCTGAAAGAAGCAATAACATGAGAATGACTTCTACTGCTTATTTTATTTAGTGACACCTAAACATTGAGCAGATAGTTTGCCAAGAGATCTCTCACATATTGATGCAGGGATCATGTTTTCCACATAAACTGCTCCTATTCTGAATAATGAACTGCATTGCATATTTGTCATAATCCTTTTTGGGGTTTTTTGTTGTTTTGTTTGAATTTGTTTTTTTTGTTTCCCTTACTGCACCTTTCTATCAAGAAAATAGAAGAGCAAAGATGAGCAGCAATGCCTAGAGTTTTATTTAGTGAAATGTGGATACCAGGAAAGCCTTGGAACACATACACAGTTGTTGTCTTTTGGTCTGCATCGCCCTAAGACAGCTGACAGGCACGAGAGAATTGTATTCTCTAAGGCTATTTTCAGGAACTGGCACCTGACAAAACAGTACATACACCTTCTGAAAAATGTCTGCGGATCTGTGAATGGCTCAGAGGCAAAGAGCCAGCAGGTGGCACTCAAAAAGATGTACTAGTGCCTGGATGAGGGCACGATCTTGTGCACTACACATGGCAGCTCTTTCACTACAGTCTTTTGTCTACTTAACCAAACAGGGAGAAAAAAAAAAATAAAAAATTAAACCACCAACAACAGCAAACAGGAAAAATAAATTCCTGTTAAGTAGGGAGTCCAATTTCAAACTAAATTTCAGAGAAAAATCTACCACCTCTCAGGACTAATATACTGTGTCAGTGACATCTCAGAAGACACATTTACACAACCGTACTAGGAAAATTCACACACACTTTCTGTTCCTTTTCTTTTCTTTACACAGTGTTGTTTGGCTGTGCAAAGGAGATTTCCATGCATGATTACACTTCTCAAGTCTCAAGAGGAAATAAATGGTATCACTCTTTTGTGACAGGAACCTACTGGTATGGGATTGGTATTTTTTTCTCACTGGCTTTGGAGTGCTGAAGTATCTGAACACCTGCAAGCAACTGTCTGCACTTACTAAGGGTGATTGCTAGTTTTCTGATATTTTTGCTCCTTTCTTTCTCAAGCTCAAAACTACAGTTATTATATTTCATTGGTAGACATTTAGCACTGCTTTATTAATGATTAAACCAAGGCTGCTTCCCTTTGTGAAAAAGCATCCGCTAATGGTCACCAGCCTCCTCTGTCAATAAATAACAAGAAGTCAGCACTGCCTGTCATTTCTTGAAAGACACTGAACCCAAGGCTGCCACTTTTAAGCACAACTCTCATTATTTATTCTCTTTCTTCTACACAGCCCGTTATCAAAATAGACTTCCCTTCATATTTCACAGTTCTTAAAAGTTTAAAACTCAACATTTGCAGGTTGGGGGTTTTTCTCCCCTAATTAGACTTACTGAAAAAAAAAAAAATCATAATAAAGATCTAAAAAAATTTGTAAGGTTGGATCACATTGCTAAAATTTTAGTTTCTATATTTTTACAGTTCCTTCCCAAGGCTATATCATACAATTTACAGAGGACCCTGAATATGGGTCGTTAAGAACAAAGCCTCTACTTAATATTCTCTTTAAAAGGCCAGACATACCACTGATTCCTAAATTAAGAAGACTCACTGAAATGGTGAGGCAGACCCAGACACTCAGAGAAGCCATAGCAGGCATACAATTAAAAATAAAAATACATGGTTATGGCTCTTTTTTTATTTTTATTTTTTTTTAATATTAGTCTTATTGTATCAGGATAGACTCAGCATAAGAAAGCACAAAATAAGCATATGCCTTCCTAACACCAAGAAATCAAATAAGAACAAAGCCTTTCATTCAAATATATAGAGAGTCCATAGCTTCTGAGATAAAACTGTAAGCTTAGAAGTACTTCAAAACATAATCAAAATTCATACAGTGCTTGAAGATCCTTCATACTTCAACCACAGAGTCAGTGTTGCAGAATATGTCTCCTGGTAAGAGGGGGGAATAGTACACGGTCAGATTTAATTTTTAAGTGATACAAACCTGTTATTTTTTTCCCTCTAAATGACCAAATGGGATATTTTAGAAGTATTTTTTCTTTATCTCTCCACAAGACAGATAAATATAGCATACATTGCTAATATTGGTTCTGTTGTTTTTCTTGAAATAATTACATTGTGTATATATCCAGATAGGCCACAGGGATTTTTAAAAATTATTATTAATGCCAGTTAGACACTCAAATAAGTAAATAAATCTAATTCTAGTTAAGGAACTTGTTAAATGGCTTTACAAAGTGTAGACTGTTTTGGGGTAAGCCAGACCTACATTTTACAGTCCAGATTCAATTACTCTCATCCATGAGGAGGTAATTTTATTCATCATTGAGACAGAGTTCTGGCATAACACATTTCAAAGGCAGCACAAAGAAATTGTCAGTGTTCATGGAATTCTCAGGTATTTCAGACTTTATGTTTTGCAAGTTTCGACTTAAACAATATTACTGCCCCAATTACTCTCCTGCTCGTCTCACATAAAATTTTAATTTAGTTAAAGGTGAAAGAAATAATACATTGCAATATTTATTTTCTTCATAAAGGAGAACAAAGCAACCTTTGTGTTTGTATTTCCTCTTTCCCATAATTTTAAGGAGGAAGATTCCTTCATGGAGAAATCATTCAAGTTACTGTTTGATTACATACTTTGCTTATAAATTAAATATCAAGTACAAGTGAACTGCACTTTAAACATTAATTAGAAATTACATACCTACTCCACAGTGGATGGCAGGAAGGGCTCTATGTTGATGTGTTTTAATTCATTCTGGCTGACTTAATTACATAACTTTTTTTTTTTTTTTTTTCCCAAAAAGCCTTCCTGTTTCATGAGATTAAGAAACATCACTATACGTTAGTGGATTCAGAATGGCACATTAGTGATTCACAAAGAATACATTGTAGCTAGTTCATACCTTTTCCATTGGTGATAGGGCCATTTCTGTGCAAAAAAAACCAAAACCCAACCCAGAATGAATTTAATTTTCCTTTTCTGGACTGCTGCATTTAAAGAAAATTCAAATTTCAAAAATCCTACTCTTTAAGGCTATTTAAAAGACAAACACTTAGAATTACTGATATACTATTTTGATATTTATGTGTACTTTAATATATTTGTACAGAAACAGGAAGCTATCTGATAGAAAGAAAGAAGAAAAGAAAACGTTGAACAGACACTTAGCTTAGGCATGTGAATATTTTCAGACTTCAATAAGCAACAAGTTTTCACTACTGCCATGGGTAGCAGCTTGAAATGTGGTTTCCTCTTTACCTTGGTAATACTTAATAGGAATAGCTGAAGGCAATTACCAGTGTAATCAAAATTGTAGCATAATAAATTTTATTAGAAGCCTGGAATATGTAACAAGGGAGTTTGTTGTTTGTTTGTTTTTTCTCAGTTGAAAACAGTTACAAGTGCATGATATAGAGGCTTATAGATTTCCCAAAATGTAAAGTAGCTTTAAAAGTTACAGAAGGTATCTGGCAATTCGTTTTTAAGATTTTTAATTTTTTTTCTACAGAAAGTTTTGTAAGCCTTAGACAGACTCAGTAAATTACATGGATGTCAGAATATTTTTTGTACGGAATATTTTAATACATAAAATGTTGACATTTGGAAAAATATTGTTGCTTTTAATCAGATTTTTATCAAAGAAGTAGAGTACTTCATTCTAAGATGAGTGACCATAATTAGATGGTTCTCTAAACAAATCCTCCTACTCTCCCAGCTTTTGATACAAATATAAGTTATTTACTCATAGAATAAAGTCCTTCCACCATGTTAATGAGATGCACAATAAATGCATCATGAATTAATGCTAGATACTATTCTGCTCCCTTCATATCTATTGTTGTTATCCTCCCACAGCATTCAAACTAATTCTAATTGATGGCTTCTATCAGCAAATTAAAAAACAATATGGTCCAGACTATAGTGATGAAATACAGAGTAAAACAATATGTTCCAAGAGAACATCACACTTTGTTATCTTTATGGTGCAGAATGAAAGACAAATTAGTTAAAGAATGCTACACAAGTCGTTTTACTGCTTTTATGATAATAAGAAGATAGTCTTATTTGTTTTGATTGGATGGTACAAACTCATTGTCCTGTGACAAATTATTGATTTGGTCCAAAATCAGTAGTTGCCTGATTTAATGCTTACAGGTGTTTCCTTCTGATAGTTTACATTTGCAATTTAAATTGCATTCAGAAAGCTTAAAATGTCTAATCCTCAACACGTAGGCATGCTCCTCTACAGAAAATATAAATCCAGTGTCAAATGCCATTTTTTGTTAAAATTAATTATTGGTGAAAAATTTCTTACTTGTCTTGCTAAATGGAGAGAGAAACACAGTTTTTAGTAGGGGCAGCTAAAGCTGGGGAGAGGGCAGGAAACGTATGTATTTCTAAGTAATAGAAACTACTACCTGCTTTGGTAGGAGCTTGACAGCAGCCCCAAGATAATTGCATTTTGTTTCATCTACATACAGAAATAATTTTATGCTCTTACAGGAAGGACAGGAAAGGAGCTGCAGTTTATTTTGGACTAATCTGTAGTGCTTTAAGCCATCATAGGACAGTGAGTCCGGATGCACTGGTACTCACACCAGGGCTGATACTTGCCACCAGGAAGTATTTATGCTCTTATGTACAAAGAGTGAGGCTTTTCATTGCTAAAGAGCAGAAGTAAGAGGGCAAGGGGCCACCAAATCCACAAGTACATCGTTTGAATGTGGGACCCACTCTGCTCTTTCTTCCTTCTCCTCCCACCACAGCCTCCAACCCTTACCTGGTACCCCTGGGCTTTCCAACCTGCTTCCTTGCCCACCCTTAAGGACAAAACCAGAGGGAACTGTGCCCCTGTGCAGCCCCACACTGCAGCCAGGGTCCTGACAGCACCAACAGGCTTTCGCCATTGGCCTGAGCAGCCTCACCCAGGGCCTCCCCTCCGCCCTGCACTCCAGGCGTCATTCCACCTCAGCTCAGGGCCTTCAGCCTTGCCAGAGCTTCTGCTCCAGCTCAGCAGTATAGTATATATATATACTATATATATACACTATATATAGTATTTTAGGGCAAACAACTTACCATTCATGTCTGTTGAGTCCCACAGCTCTTCTAAATTAAAGTCTATTCTTTCCTGTATGCCTAGTAGGATGCAAAAAAACCCAAACCTCACAACTCTGGTTTTGAGTTGTGTCTATTACATTTCAAACTATATTTTTGTAGTTAGCTGAAAACACCATTCAAAAGAAGAAAATTCTCTATAAAAGATACAAGCCTTCACTTAAGTCTTGCATGAGGGAAGATTAAGGATCTGATGCATACACTGCAAAGTGTGTTAAGCCAAATTTGCAGTTTCAACCAAAAGCATTATTAAAAAAATCTCCTCCCAAATGACACTGTATCTTCATCAAATAAAATTCCTGCTTTCTAACTCCTGGATCTGAAAGGCTCCCTCCTGCAGTCCCAAACAATCCAGGCAGAGCATACTGACAAAGAACTTATGCTTCATGGTATCTACTTCCTTTGCCTTTTTGCAGCTTTATTTACACATAATATATCCTGTGCCTTTAACAACCAGAATATCATCAGGGAATGAAGCAGCTATTTTCCTTTCCCAGGTAGGTCTGTCACCACTCTGTACTTCTGAACAGAACTTGTGTGATGGAACATTCAACTTGAGAGAGCAAGCAAAGAGGTGCAGCCAGCTATCAGTCCCATTAGCACACAGGGCTGTGATGCACATGAACCCAAACTCTTGACCTTTTTCAAATATTAATTCAATGTCATGTGGGTATAACCTGCTGAGTGACATTACAACCAGACTCCACTGCTCCGTTCAAGCAAGTGTGACCTTAAGAAATGCAGGTGAATGAAAAGGGAGTAAAAGCACAGTTGTTACCAACCTGAGACTCCACCAAACCAACAGGAGAGCTCTAGATTTAGAGAATAACCAGCAGCCAGCCAAGAGGTTTCAGCAAACACCAGCAGGATCCCACTTAGATGAACAAATGCCTATTCTTAAAAAATAGATCACAGACTGATGGGGAGTCTACAGATACCAAGCCACACTGGGAGAAGCCACAGGCATTGATTCTTCTGTCAAAAGGTATCAAAGGAAGGGAGCTGCAAAGAGGAAGAGCACGCTTAAGGCTTGCAGAGACAGAAGGTGGCCATTTCAGGTTCCTGCTATTAAGAGGAAGTATTGTGCATGTGCCATTCACTTTTAGCACCCAATTAATAGTTTAAAGGCATTCTCAAGCACTTCTTATAATTTTATAATTTTTCACTTCCACTGTTTTAATGCCCTCTGAGAACCCTGAAAATTGAATGTATTTCCCTATTAATTTTGTCCTTTTTGACACATACATTTATCTGGGTTTCTTAAGAAGGCTCAAATTAACATCTTTTTCTTTCCCTCTCCCCTCCTATTTTGGAAAGTCTGGCTTGTTCCACAGGGAGAAGATAAAATATCTTATAGCCAACAACACAGCACACATCGAAGAACTCGGCAACCTAATCTCTTAACTTCCCAGGGCATGAACAAGAGCTGAAGGATCTATCCCACAATAAGGTAGGTCTATAACAGCAGCCATGAAACAACATGAAAGGAAATAAAATAATACTTACTAGTTTTGGATAGCTTGGGTTCAGGCATCCTAGCATTAACATTTAGATTGCAAACCTAAAACATCAGAACACACGAAGTCAGCTCAAGCAACCTAGGTCTCCCACTACAGAATTAAGGTAGAAATACCAAATCCAAAGGTATAGTCCTGAAGTCTCTAACTCAGCACCCACTGAATCCAATACAGTCTTTTGCTGTACAGTTAAAACACACCAGCTTTGATGCTTGGGGAGAGAGTTTGTAGGTACCCACTATGGCAAACAAATTACGTAGCAAACCTCCCCTGGCAGTCAAGGAAAAAGGCAATTCAAAGCAAGAATCAAACAGCCTCTGAATTGCATCTAGAAAGAGAGTGTATCTCTGCTGGCAACTGCAGAGGCCTAGCTAGTTAATTTTGCTGGCTAAATTAAATGCCTATAGTAAAGTGCTAATGTCAAGTGAACAAACAGTTTCCCTTTGTCCTAAAATGCAAAGAGACAGTGAAAACAACATTCAGTAACCTTTCATTCAATAACTCAGGTTCCCTTCTTTGGGCTGTTTATGTCCTATAGCCACTGACTGCTGAATGTAAATCTCAATAATGCTGCTGGAAGCAGCGAGTAGATGCTAATACTCCTCCTTCAGCAGGCATGCTTCAACTATGTCAGCCATGTTCTCACTTGTTCTCCCTCTTTTCTTATGACTGTTAAATCCTTTTCTACATAGTGGATCAGTTTCAAGGGCAAAGTTAAGATTGCCATCCAGACTTCCATCCCACTCGAACTAGTTTATGATTCACATCACTTTCCTGGTGCTAAAGAGAATATATACAAAGCAAAGCAGCAACTCTAAGAATATCACTCCTGCCCAGTTCTGCTTTAGAAACAGACAGACACATGCTCAATTCTTAGACAAGCTGGTTAGAAGCACTTACCATTAGGAAATGGGGGGCTCCTGGTGGACAGGAAGAAGACCATGAGCCAGCAATGTGCCCTTGTGGCTAAGAAGGCCAGTGGCATCCTGGGGAGCATTAGAAAGGGTGTGGTTAGTAGGTCAAGAGAGGTTCTCCTCCCCCTCTATTCTGCCTTGGTGAGGCCACATCTGGAGTATTGTGTCCAGTTCTGGGCCCCTCAGTTCAAGAGGGAATTGCTTGAAAGAGTCCAGCACAGAGCCACGAAGATGATTAAGGAAATGGAACATCTCCCTGATGAGGAAAGGCTGAGGGAGCTGGGTCTCTTTAGCTTGGAGAAAAGGAGACTGAGGGGTGACATCATCAATGTTTACAAATATGTTAAGAGTATCTGGAGGATGGAGCCAGGATTTTTACAGTGATGTCCAGTGATAGGACTAAGGGTAATGGGTACAAACTGGAACATAGGAGGTTCCATGTAAATATCAGAAAAACTTCTTTACTGTGAGAGTGACAGAGCACTGGAACAGGCTGCCCAGAGAGGTTGCGGAGTCTCCTTCTCTCGAGACATTCAAAACCTGCCCAGACACGTTCCTGTGTGATGTGTTCTGGGTGATCCTGCTTTGGCAGGGGGGTTGGACTGGATGATCTTTTGAGCTCCCTTCTAACCCCTAAGATTCTGTCTATGAAATATTTCTTTAGAGTCATGGTGGTGCAAATGAACATGCCTGCTTACAGGTATGAGTAACATGGGAATAAGTAAGGGGGTGGGATTTCAGATACATAATTTATTTGTTATTTCCTACTTATTAGTTAAGCAGTTTGCTGTTCTCATTGTATGCTTTTGGATTACTTTTGAGCAATTTAACTCACCAAACACAATGCATGGGATCATAGACTAGTTATCCAAGAACCTGTTTGCAGCACATATCTTACAGATATTTACATTCTTCATCAGAACTACCCACAGTGGAAGCAGCCACCGCAAGCAATCATGTTATCAAGAACAGATGACTGTAAGAGAGCTAAAAGGTCGATAAGCATGAGAAAGCCAGTTTGGCAGAACAATAAAAGTAAGACGGGGGCTACTAAGGATTGCTGAGTGGTCTTAAAGCAGATATTTTCACATAAACTGACTTTCAGCCTGTGGCTTTCACTCGCAGTTGCTGTCTTTCATTGCAGAGGGCTCACATTTTTCAAATGATGGTTATCCAATCTTAAATGGATTACTTCAAAAATTCTGCTTGCGACAGTTTGCTTTATGTGCATAAATATACAGGTTATTTTATACCTTGGCTTTCCTTTCTTGAATAGAACTGAAAATAATTTTCCTGACTTCATCAACACTCTTCTATTAGTACAAGAAGGTGAAGATGCGCCCTGGAAAATATCCCATATTAAGGCATCATGTAAGGAATGGAGTAGTGAAGGATAAGGATCAGCAGGGAGAACATATCTGAACAGCTGAGCACTCTCTCTCCAGGTATCTTCCATTTCTCTTGGCCCCTAGAGTCATTTTTTATTAGCCAACATATTAACTTACCCATCTTACTTGAAATCACAACTGGCAAAGTAGCAATGTTAGTAGGAATTATTTTTTTTATCACAAAACTTGCATTAGAATGAGATTTTTCTTTGTTCCTGTATTCAAATGTACATTTGAGAATATTGACTTTCATTTAAAAACAAACCAAACCAAACAAAGCTTCCATCAACTGTGGAACTAATGAAGCTTAGTCTGATACAGCTCAGTGCCCTCAGGGCTTTCTAAGAACATCACAATAAATCCTGACTCTTACAATCATCACAACTGAAACTACATATAAGACAGCAAGCTGGCTGCTGCCACACAGGATGTATAACACATCAGTGTTACCAGGCTTTTCTTACCAGAGAAAGTAAACTTTTTTTCCTCTTTGCAGTCTAGTTACAAATTCTGGAAAACAAAAAAGGGGAAAAAAAAAAAAAAAAAAAAAAAAAAAAGGCAAGAATATCGAGACTTCAACTTTTCTCTCTGATCTGCTTTAAATTGCCTGGCTAGGTCCAAAAGGTTTTGAAGAGTGTGATGCACAGTCAGAGAAGTCTTAAACCATCATTTAATTAAGAAACTCAATAAAGAAGATTTATATGTGACTACATGTACACTAAGACCTTAAAAGAGAGACACAACTCAAGACTTTGAAGCTGTTATATATTTGAATTCTGTATTTAGGCAAGAGAAGGCCTCAAACTATTTTAAGAATGGCAATACTAAATATAATACAAGAAAATCTTTGTAAAATCTGACTGACTATTTTGCTTCCCAAGCAGCTTTACCATGCTCAAGAGGAAGGATTCCAAAGCAGCTGTTGCTTTATAAGGGGCTAGGTATTAAGAAGGCTTCTCATAAATCTAGCTTACGCCTTCTTGCCCAGGAAAGAGCTTAAATTTCTAGGTAGTATCCTTCTACATATTATGCCCTTCCAGTACAAAAGAGTATGAAAAACAAACTGTAAAGGCTTTAAGATCCAGTATGCTTGCTTTTCTTCTTAAATAGTATTCTTGTCATAAAGATCCAATTAGTCTAGTGGTCCTGTTTGCAGACATTAGGTCAACAAATAACAGGATAGATACACTTTCATGTGACATGGGTAACCAACATGAATATCTCATTCTGCAAATTATCTTCAGAGGAGCACTTGCAAAATTCTACAAGCCTAATGTGATTGTAAGATTATTTGATGAACTACATAAATCACACACATTCATATAAAAAAATCATTAGCAGGTCATGGATAATTCACAGATAGAAAAACTGATTAAATCCCAAAGCAGTTATATACAATGAATGGCTTGACCTGTTCTATTCAGTACATGCATATTGCAGAAGTCAAGTATATTGGCTCTTTCCTGACACTTTATAGATTTTTGCATCTATTATTCCAACTCTTCCATAGATTAAAGTAAGAGGTGTTAAGTTAACAAGCTACTTCTAAAAAATTCAGCAATTGCAGTGCTTCGCAAGCCAAAATCTGAAAATCATTTACAGGTTCCATTAAAACTTACCTTAAATCTTTTCTTGAATAAGCTATGTAACACAAAACCAATGGTATCCTATATTTTTATTGGAAAAATGCCTTCACTCTTTCAGAATAGCAGTTTATAGGTGCTCATTTGACTCTCTAGCCAAATAAATTATTATAGGGTTATTTAGAGTCCTGTTCCAGCAGAATTACTCTGTGTGTGAATGCCTATTGATTTCAGTGGAACTTCTATTACACTATCTGCTATTAAGTCTTATTTCCTTCTCATTTAAAATCTTCACAGCTCTATTTGCTCATTTCATTTTATTATTGGTTCAAATCGTTGTGATATTAGAGCTAACATATCCAGAGTAAATCCATGAAATTAAAGAGACCACAAATCAGAACACCAATGACAAAGATGGTCATTCACAAAGGTTAACCTATTTGAAGACTACTAGGTATAAAGAAACTTAATCAGTAAATGACACTTAATCTTCCCTAACTCTAATATACCATATAACCTTATTTGTACGCTTTGTTTTTACAGAACCTCCTTGCAATGTAATCTTAAATCTACTTAATAATTAAAATTACTTAAAAGCAAAATTGACTACCTACAGGTACAAGCACTGATTATGTTAATTTAAATTATAAATGCTTTTTCTTCAGTGCGATCATGTATTTTTAAGTCTTTGAGACAATCACCCTTCAAGCTCATTTGGTACAGAGTATATAAACTGATAGCTTTCATATGGTAATAACTTTCCAATTTCATGCAAATCTTTTTTATTTTTTTTTAATTGAAAGCATTTATCTTTTATTCATTACATAATCCTCTTTACATACAATGGCTGTATGAAATATCAGTAATCATCTGTTTCATACTTTTGATTGTTCAAGAATTTAATGTAGATCAAAATTTGATTTTCATGTTTTCTGGCTGCAAGGCATTCCATATTTTGCTTGGTTCATTTGCTGCTCACACCCAAACTGGAAAATTCTAATGTGAACACATGCAGGCCCTGATGCAGTAAAAGTACTTAAAGCACCTGTATTTAAGGCTGTCTGTGCCTACTTGAGTGCTTAAAGCTAGGTATGGGCTTATGTGCTTTGCTGCATCTTAAAGAAATTTGATTTTATATTCAAGGCATTCTAGCCAGCCATATAAATATGCTCTGAGATGATACCATCTTAATAAGCAGCCAGATTCAATATGTAAGAAAAAAAGTTAACTGAAGCATCAGCTCTTTGCATGTTATCCACAGGCTCTTTACCATAAAATATGTAGAATTTTTTTTTTATCCCTTCATACACTAAAAATAAGAGAATCACTAGTTATTGTTTAATATACTCAGAATAACTGTAATTGCTATGTGCTGGACTCTGGGATGCTTTCACAGTTGAAATGGATGCTTGAGGCTCTGTAGAGCCTCAGTAAATACAGCAGAGGTGGGATTTAACTCATTTTACCCCCATAAACATACATATCTAAGCCAGTCAATTATTTCTTCTATGTAGTTACTGGAGAAATAAGTGTTTTTTTCAGAATTATTTATATCCTCAAAATCCTGATTGGTACCACACATCCCCTAAACCATGTTTCTTCTCCTCTCTGCTGATCACAGTAAGAGTCTCCACAGCCACGAGACTGCCCATGACTCCCACCCTGCTGGGCTTCCCTCAAGTCTCTCAAGTTTTTCTCTAAAATACATTTTTTTTTCCTTAAAGTAAGTTCAAAGTTTTTTCCAGCACTTGAAAGCACCAATGTTCTGATGGAGGAGGATCCATTAAAATGGGTGGCACCTGAAGGAGTAATTTGCAGTTTTTTGCCTGTGAGTATTAGGCTCTAAAAAACAACACTGCCTGAGATGCAATGCACTAGTCTTTGGTGGCTGACTGCATGCTCTCTATGTGCTTGCATGCAGGAATCCCCTCAGTAAGTCACTGATCAGACTGTCTAGAAGTGTACAGAGCAGAAAGAGCCATGGGGAGATACTGAGACACAACACCAGCTGCTCAGCAGAGTAAGGTGGTTGCTAATCATGAGAATTGCTCATTCACCAATTAACCAGGGAATCAAAGACACAGTTGAATTTCCACAGTTACTGAAGATTTATTATCTCTATAGCTCAAGTAGAAAAAGCTGCCAGGTATTTGCTCTTTCTATAAGGTTACATAATATATTATCACCTATGAAAGTTTTCCCAAAGAGAAGATGAAACACCAAATAAAGTAATATTTTATACAGCTTTAACATTTTGCCTGTCCTGCTGTTTGTGGAGGACAGATGCCACAGTGTTTCACATGTTTCTCCTCACCTTACTCCAGTTTGTGACCTGACTGAAATAAATAATGGGAAAGTTACCATTACAAAGGAAAAAAGTCATACTTTGAACAGACCTTAGAACACTCACATTATAAAAAGGTAAAATTATACGAATGGTATCCAAAAAAGCTCTAATATGAATAAAAAGAGAAGAAAATAGGTGAGTGTTTTAACATTTAAGAAGTTTAATTCAGTTTTTAATTCAGGGCTTTTTTTTAACATTTCCTTTATTCTGTGTTTCCTAATGGAAAAAACTCTAACTTGAAAGGGAATGTTGTATTTGGGGACATAACAGAGCAAATACACTGCTAACCTCTCTTAAAAGAGCCAGTACATTAAATATAAAAGGCAACTGGTATTCATCAGACCACAAAAAAACCCCAAAACAACAAAACACAAACCCCACACTCTTTTGGCCAACTGGCAAACCAAAAAAACAGATACAAAAGAACAAAAATCCAAATATATAAGCCCAAGAAACCTAGCAGAGTACAATGAAGTGTGGTGTTAATGCAGAAATGTACCCATCTAGGGAGGATTCTATTAGTCCAAAACATCATGAAAGCCCTGGAATATGCCAAAACCTCTAGGGCTGAGGGGGAAAGCCTTATCTATAGTCTACATAAAATGATCAAACTACTAGTACTAGTCCAAGTGCTGGATCCTTTTCTGGTTCATCATGCAGTATTCCTTACAAGTTCTCCTTCAAAAAAACTCCAAATAATGTCCTATAATGTTTGACTAAAACAGAACAGAATTGCACTGTGTACAAAGTAGGTTCTCTAGATGCTAGATGGGCATGCAAACACATCAGAGTTTTCCTAACTTGCTTGCTAGGTGGATGGTAATTTTTCTGGCAGTCAGTTGTAATGCAGTAACCACAGTTTTTGCATTTCGTTCTCAGGCAGAAATAGTTCACAAAGATCAGATCACTCTCCAAGAACTGAAATGTCAGACAAATCACCATCCAACTTGCCAACTGTGCCTCTAAAAGAGATTGGTGTCATTTATGACTTTGAGGTTTGCTTGTGTTCTTCATAATCCTGAGAAAATCACTGTGCAGTTCATTTGTTCCAGAGCCTGCCCAGCCAGAACTCCAGCAAGAACTCTCAGACAGCATGACCACCAAATGTACTGCACTTTTGTTCACAGTATAGCACCTTCCAGAGGTCAAAGGAAAAAAAGTCTGATAAGCTGATGCCAAGTCATAATTCACTGCAGACATGGCTGACTGAGAGGGGCAAAGTCAAATACCTGTTTGAAGCTTGGATCATCCAAATACATCCTCCACAGCCAATTTCTCAAATACAATACAGGAAGAGAAAAACCCCAGTGCCTGCAAGCAGCTTAAGAGATAGAAAGGAACTCTAAGGCTGTTTATTTACAATAAAAACACTTAGCTGAAGGTTCAGTCATTGGTTTATATATTTTGTTTTGTTTTTTTTCCAAAATATCAATATGGCTATTTAAAGCTTTTTTTTTTTTT
>NW_009952533.1:3056459-3083783 GCF_000747805.2 Chaetura pelagica | reverse complement strand
TTTTTTTTTTTTTTTTTTTTTTTTATAAATAGGCCATTACACATCTTCCATCACATACTAAAAATTCCTATGAAGCTGACATAAAATCTACACCTTTACAGAAATTGAGGTTCCATGATACCAGTTGCCCTACTTTTTAATTCCCTTTTACCTATAGGAATGAGACTTAGGTTAGGGAGGATGAGTTCTGCACATTATTCTTAGATATGTAAAAGTCAACAGGAGACAGCGTGGAAAGTCACCTACACAGCAAAGTGAAAAATACAGCTAAATATTCATCATTAGCTACAATGAAAAGCTGTAATTCACTCTATAATCTGGGTTTTCTTATATCAGAGAAGCAAAAAAAGTCTTCAGAGTAATTTTTGTCAACATCTGGACACCCAGGTTCGACACCCTGCATTGCCTCATGTTGTATATCATAAACCAACAGTTTAGTCATTAGTCTCACCTATATTAGGGGATAGAGAAGTAGATAAATGGAGTTCACATCTCAAAATCTTCCTGTGCAGGATCTTCTGTTCCAGTTATCGATGACAAAAAATCAACTTTGAAATAAGAATGAGGCAAATTGCTCAAAATCTCACATGTGCAGCTCACATGTCAAAGATGGGCTCATCAAAAGTGAAACATTATCACTACATCTGCCATTTAAGAGCAAGCATAGAGGCAGAAACTGCTGGGTTCAGTAGCTGCAGAGCAGGGGCTTAGTGGTTGTCAGCAGCATTTATTTCATGCTCCAAACTGCATTATGGTCAGTATTTATGCAACTGAAAATAAATCATTCTTGTCATTCCTAGCATTTAGAAAAAATATAGAATAAACCACCTGCAGTAGGAAATACTTCTTACCTGAATTTGGCCTAATTTAGTCCATTAACAGGCAGATCAAAAAAAGGCTAGTTGTGTCTTTAAAGCTGGTTCAGACATTACCATCCAGTGTTCACTTAATTGGGTCATGCAGCTGTACCAACAGACAAAGATAATTTGGTTACATATAGATTGTTCAGTTTTATCCTATGGTACTTAAAGTGGATATTCCTGTAAAGGTCACTTTCTTATTGCACAATTATTGGGTGCATCAGTACCTCCTTTAAGTGATGTGGCTAATGTTATCTGGTAGATCCTTTCTCAAATTGCCTGAATTTAACATCTCTCTGTGGAGGCAGAAGCCAGGCACTCTACCACAGATACTGAATTTGTGACAACTACAAGCTGTTCTTTAGACTTTTGAAGCTCTGAAAGGGAAATATATTTTTTATATTACAGATGGAGAGCAAGGACACAGGCAAATGGAGATTTGCCCACACCATAGAATCATAAAGGTTGGAAGGTGCCTTAAAGATCATCAAGTTCCAACCCCCCTGCCATGAGCAGGGAACCCTACCACTAGATCAGGTTCCACAAAACCTCATCCAACCTGGCCTTAAAAACCTCCAGGATGGGGCATAGATGACAACTGTGCCTTAACTAAAAACTGACAAGTTTTCAATGTACCTTAGCCTCTAAGCCATCCTCCTAAGTGCAAAGGTAGCTGCCTATTAATTAAATAAAAACTATTACATATTCAATTCTTCCTTTTGCCCCCATCACTGAGATGAGAAGGCTGAAAATATTTTATGTGATTTAAATTTAGTACCTCATTACTTCCACAGATATCTTTTCCATTATCATTTCAGGAGTCTTTAACAAATGGAGGATAGATGGAAGAAAGTTTGTGTTAACATTAAAAATGCATTTCTGAGGCTCTATAAAAACATTGACCAAGGATCTGTTTTCAATATATTAAATATTGATGCACTGTTAAAGGATTTTCCCCCTTCTTTTATGCTTTGGTACTTGCTGCTGTTAATAAATTAGCACAATTCAATTCCAATCAAGTTATCCCATGTGGTCTGAAGTAATTTAATTATTTCCAGTGTGAGCTAAACAGTCAACTTTAAATACAGCTCTTTTAAAAAGTGGGTATTTTTGGTTCTACTCTATCCTGGCAAAATCAAGGAAAAGTTTCTTGAATCTCAATGAAAATTTGAAGCTATCTGAATTATTAAAATAAACACAAGTCCAAAAAAAGCTTGCGTAAATCCTAATAGAATTAAATCTAAAAAATTAAGCTCCTTTCTACTGAAATATTTCACTGACACAAAATTAACATTTCAGCACTGATGATAAGTGTTAAAGACAGACGCTTCAGCAAAATTATTTTTGAAAATTTAAAGATGAGAAAATAATGAGATTTTGTCTCCTAAAACTTCATCTTTTACTATGCAGATTTTTCTTGTAAAAGGTATTAAAACCCAATGATTATAAATTAACAAACTTTAAACTAGAAATCAAACAGAAAAACCCACCTCAAAAATACACTTCACAAGAAAATTTTAAAAAAAAAAAGTGTCTTTACACTTCCTATGTAATTCCTTCACTACCCATTTCCCAGCATAATAATTTACAACAGCCTGGGGTCTGTATTGATCTTTAACTCTCTCTCTCCAATCCAGAAAAGCAGCTCGAGCATCAGGAGACTGGTGGGCTACTAAGGTCCTTACTGATGAGTCTTTTATCCAGCAGTTTCCTCTATGCAGACAAAAATCTTGCCAAGCTGGTTAAACCAGTTTTTAAATTCTATTCCAAAATAAAGTTAGTGAAAAGGATACACTGAAAATCAGCTTCCCCCTCCTTCCTATGCAGGCCAACATGACAAGGATGCTGACTAGTAAATACAAGAGGATTTAACCAAGGAGTTGTTGGTTTTTTTTGTTTATTTTTTGGGGGGGTTGTTTTGGGTTTTTTTTCCTTCGTCAAATCAATTACTTTTTTCAAGTGTCAACCTGTAGGTCAATCCCCCAGCATAGTTTTAACATTTGAGGGATGTAATTCAGCTTATTAGAGTTGTGTATTTGTCTTTTTAAGCCCTGGTGTTTTGCTTTAGCAGTTAGTTCTCTCCAACAGCAATTACTGTATACATATAGATACTGTCCATATTGTATAAAAATCATCTTGGAAAATATGAACTGCAAGAAAATGTTAAACCACAGAAGAGATCCCACTTTGTTGTTAGCTATGAAAAAATAGAAGGGTTTTGTTTTGCACTAGTTATATTCTGGTTTTAACATATTTGTAAGACACTATAAGATAATCAGGGAGAAAACAAATGCCATTGCCCAACCAAAAGCAAACAGGATAATTGAACTGAATTTCCATCCACTCTCACTAACGGATATCCTCAGCATAATTTATGAACATTTCATTTTGAAATATTTATTGCCATTTTAAAGGTGGATTGGTAAAGATCAGTTCAGCTCTCCACATTACTTTACTAATGCTCACACTTTAATTGAGCTTATCCATCAATGTCGTGTACTGTTTGGAGAATGGATGCAAGGCTAGAAGTGTTAGTGCTGTGTATGGAAAGGACTTGGACTTAATTAACAATAGTATCTCTGTAGAGAAGCTAAAGGCTATATTCATTCTGTTCTAATAAATTGGATTCAGGCTCTTTGCTTGGATAGAGTGGTGAATGATGTTTGGGTCCATTTCTTAGAAGTGGAAGAACATGAAACAGTGATAGGTTGCAGAATGGAAAGAAGTTCAAACCATTAAAAAAAGAAACACTATTACCTCAGCTTATTAGAAACATACTAGTTGTGCTACACTAGGTTCATGCTTAAAGCATAGAGTTGAGCTTGGACCATGAAACAGAGAGAAGATAATGCTCACTTAAGTTCTCCCTAAATGCAGTTAAACACCAGCACAGGCAGAATAGTTTTCCAGTATTTGATAAAGGTACAGAATGCAACATTAAATGGGTGCATGATGAAATAGATCAGCTGGTTTTTATAGTGACTTCTAATCTAGTGAGTCAGAGAACTGTGTTTTGTGTGTCATACTGTTACTGAAATACTTTTATAGTATATTTTCTACATCCTATGTAGCACTTCAGCACTTGATCATTTTTAAAAAGTAGTAAACTCCATGTTCTAGAGTCAAAAGCCAAAAGAGAGATCCAGTCTAATTCCGGCCCTGTGCCCAGCTCAATTACAGCAGCTGTACGGCAGGTTCTTCAATGCCGAACAAGGGTTCACATAACACATATATAGAAAAAGGTTAAGTTCATGCGTTGCATGGGTGTACTTTTATACTCCTCAACATTATTTGCAGTGAAATGTATAAACAAACATTCTGAGATCGGCCTTTCTGCCCTGAGCCATTTCTTAAAAACAGTCAGTCATGAAACAAGACTACAGCTGGGAGCAGGCAATAACAATATATGACTGAAGTATCAGTAACAGTGATTGTTCTCATTTTAATCCAGAAATCTTATGTTTTAATGAGGATTTAGAACCTTGCAGAAAGATAAATGAAAGACACTATTTCTGAAGTAAAAATATGCTAATCAGTACTGAAAGGGAGGTCTGGTGATGCTAAACAAAACATGGGACCTGAGAAAAGAACAAGAACCACAGATAAATGCATCAGCAAAAGCTGCTGGGACATTCTAAAGTATTGATTCTGTCTTTCATCTTCCTAGGCTATGCGAGCAAGCAAATAAACAGTGGGACAACATCAGAAACAAAGCTAGTCAATAGGGAGGACAAAGATCAAAGGAGTTTTGAATGTATTTTAGCATTGTTTCCTGCTGGTAAGTATTGTTAAGTGGAAGCATAATATGAATGCATGAAAGCAAAACAAGAGACATGTATCTTGTACTAGATGACCATACATAATGCTCAATTAAAGCATCTAACAATATATCAGCTTCACTTTAAAAATCGTATTATTAGATCCAGAGATTGAATCTAGCAATTAGTAATTCTACAGTTTTTAGAGCACTTCAGGCTGAATCCTCTGTGTGGAGTTTGTTAAGCTTTTGTTGTAGTTTGGTTCACTTGTGGAAAGGAAAAGACTAGGTCATAATCTGTGACCATCAATAAACAAAGATGATTAGGCACCTTTCATTAAAATTATACCATTTCACTTAGCATAGAAATGTTTTTAGAATTGAGTAGTCATATGAATAATCCTCAAGTCAGGCTGAGGCACCACTTGATTCAAGGTAGCTGTAATAAAGCAGCAAGCACAACCTAACAATTTTCCTCTAAGGTAAGGTAGCTCAGTCTCCAGGAAAAAAACAAAACAAAACAAAAACCACCACTACACTGCATTTAACTGCCATCAGGTTTAAAACAAGAAAGAATAATCACTGTTTCATGTAATCTTCCACAGAGCAATTTTTCTACAGGGAAAACATAATTTATTCATCTATTTAATTGTATGAATCCAAGGAATGTTAGTACCTCAAGAAGCATATAGGAGAATGTTCTTGATGTTCTGTATATACAAATCCAGTAATGGGATGGAAATCCATAGGAATAAATTGAAAGTATTCTTCACTATCAAAGTTTGTTTACCTTCCTGTTGTCTGCACACATCTTGCCAGTTATTCAACATTTTCTATGGAGTATTTCTTCCAAGAAGAAACAGAGGCAAAAAAGCATCAGAAATATTTACCTTATAAAGTGTTCTGTGATTCAGTAAGGAGGAAAGTATTAAGATCATTATATACATTTAGGGAAGACTTACAGGCAATGTGAATTGACAAAAGTCAGTAAAGTATCTATAATAATTTACATCACCCAGAAATCTTCCCTGATTACATCTTGTAGTTCAACACTTACCAGCTTTTCAAAGTCTCTAGTCTACCAGTTTTTCCAGTGAAGATACAGATGCCCCCAATTTTTTTTCACATACCTACATATAGTACATTTTCTTCAGCTTTTCCTAATTGTGCTTTGCAATTTGATTGAAACAGCTCTCAGATCCTCACCCCTGGGGTGGATTGGTTGCTCACTGGTCAAAAAAATACCAGTGTTCTCGTTATAAACTCCTTAGGCAAGCAATCTCTGGTCAGCACGCTGTTTAAAAACTTTCATTTCAGTTCATTCCTTTATTCCCCCATTACTCTGGACTGTAGATGCCTTAAAATTTTGTCATTCTTTATTTAATTGTTCTTTCTCACATGAAAGCCAGCTAGAAAATAATAGCTTCCAGAAAGTTCAAGTAATTATTGTAATTTTTTTCAGAAAAACTGAGTGAGGATTAAACATAAGAACAGGCTGCCCAGAAAAGGGGTGGAATCTCCATCCTTACAGGCATCCAAAATCCCATCACAAGCAGCCACGAGCAACCCGTGTCTGTCTGGACCTGCTTTGAGCTGGAGGTTGGACTACCTGTCTTCTGGAAGTTCTTTTCTGCCCACGTAATTCTGTAATTTTTCTAGAGCTGCCATTACAGAGGTGTTAGAGAGTCCTAGACTTGCAACAACTGTGCACATTTCAATCACAATATTCTAGTGATCTTCAGACTTCCATTATAATAACTGTGGTTCTATTGCTCTACTTTTATAAATTTACCCAACCCAAATATCCTCCAGAATAACAGCCATGTTAACTGCTCTTCTGGGTTACATTTGTTTTGAGCAATTCCTGTGTGTATTATTGTCCAGTACTAAAAGTCAATGTCAATGTAGGTCACAAACACCATCCCAGCAACAGGTAGGTGATAATCCAATTACTGGAACTCGTGGACTCAGTGTAGCTGCCCAGAAGGCAAAGCGTGTTTTGTGAGTGCTGAAGGATTTTGGCTTCATTCTTTACATGTCTGCACAAATTCTTAAGGTAGCATAAAAGGACTAGGAACTAGGACAAGCTCACAGAAACTTCCAGAAAATAGTCCTGGACATAGGAAATTAAGTTAGTGTGCTGCTGCATCTTCTAAACTCAGTACTTCTATGCCCAAACCAGCATAAATGTACATTTATTTACACCAGTATCATCTTATT
Source organism: Chaetura pelagica (assembly GCF_000747805.2). NCBI lineage: Eukaryota > Metazoa > Chordata > Aves > Apodiformes > Apodidae > Chaetura > Chaetura pelagica. Next base: position 3,076,946 of record NW_009952533.1, on the reverse strand, counting down.
TACAGTCCAGGTGCTTCTAAGAGGCAGCAGGTACATGTTAGCACCTCCTTGACTTTGAGTCTTAATTCAAGGGTTTTGTTTATTTTTTGTTTGGGGCTTTTTGAGTGGTTTTTTTTGCATGTAATTGTATAGTAACGAGGTGGGAGATCCTGTGTGTAAAGAAACAGTGTGACTTAGAGTTGAGCACTCATGGACAACCACCACTGCGGGTCCTTTTTCCTTCTTTTTTTCACCAAACATAACTTAGAACACACAAAATATAAAAGTTATGTAAATTCACTCTTATTTAAAGTTGCATACATTTGACTCTTTGCTTTCTAGAATGTAATTACATGTTCTTTATAAAGATTATCTAAATTCTTTATTCCTCAATGCTCAGTGACAGTTATGTACATTAGGATTTCCTCTTCCATCAGGCCTAGTTTCACCTGCGAAGAATATCAGAATTACTTAATTTTTTCTTTCAGAAAAATTAAGTAATGTAGAGGTGTTTCCCAGAAACAGCCAAGTAAAATTTCTCCTCTGCATATTAAAGGTGATAATGAAGTATTGAAATGCACCAGTTCTCATCCTTCTAACAGGAACAAAAATTGCAGCATTGATCTTGTATAATGCTGGTTTTCCAGTTGAGATCTGTTTCTAGCTGCACGACAGAAGCCCACGATGTCTACACAACACCTGGAAATGAGTTTTAAGATTTTTCTGCTGTTAGCAAGCATTACAGTTTGAAACCCTACGGCCTCTACCCATAGTAGCTACTCTACCCCCCCAAAAAACCAACCAAAAAACAGCTTATGAGCTTGCTGAGTTAGATGAAGCAGTGCTATATAATTTGAAGTCCCATGTGGAGACCAGTGTGGTTCCACATGATAGAATTTCTCTTTTTTGACTGTATCTGGGTGGTGGTGGCAGAAATCACACCAAAAAAATTGTATTAGAGGTTAAGACTGAACAGAAAGTTTTCCACAAGGTAGGATAATAAAGGCTTACTGTGCAACACAGCTCAGTTGCTGTGTTCTTTTAGGCACAAACACCACAATTTGAATGCTGTCTTACATAACATTCACAAACACTGAGTTGCTTTCCCCTTTTTACCTCCCAGACAAAATGACCCACTGTCTTTAACTAGAAAAAGGCCAAGTACTGAGAATGACTCGGTTTTTGTCCTCTGGAAAAGGACAGTGATATCAAATCAAGTCGACCTTATCTCCAGTGACCCTAATAGTGACCAATAGCTGGCGTTTCAGATACAGTGTAAAAATAAAGCAAGCACATGGTGAAAAGGTTCCCCAGATTCCACTGATCTGCAGCTCAAGAGTTTGTAGAACTGATGTGCTGACTATTCAAATCAACCAGAACTGAGCTTTGAGTTCAGGAAGGATTATATGAAGACTATTATATGAATGTCAAGACTGCTGGAAAACTGGACCAAGCCTGACATTCAAAACGATGGATAATTTTCTACTTTAAATTTTGTTCTGCATTAAAAAACAATAAGAAAGGGGAAAAGGAAACTCCTCATATTTCTGTGAAGATAAATTCCTTAGGGTTTGTGAAGCAGTTCAATACTACAGCTAAAGCACATAACAAAAGATCACATAATGAAATCAGTAATTTTGTACTCTGCAGGGTTTGGATGGCAAAGTAGATAAGACTTAGATATATGTACCATATGATCCAGTACAAGCAAATGTTGAACAATTAACCCCAGAGTGACCATTGTACAACTGTGTGTAAGCTCTTTACACATACATTGTAAAAGGCAGGTATCTTGCAGAGGAAAAAAACCTCTATGTGAACTGGTAATTAAAATCTTTCCAACCACAAATTCACTGAGGAGCTGAACAAAATTTCTATAGATATCCCACGTTCTGATATACTAAAACTTGATACTGTATTTTTCTTAATCCATTTCTCTGGGATGCAAAATGCATACATCTAAATTTACACAAAGTTTACTGACAATTACTTTTCAACATCCTATGATAAACAGGAAACATTTTCCCTTTCGTTATGTTGCTTTTAAAGATATGTATGGAATATACACAAATTTAACTATTTGTTACATTATTTTAAATTATAATAGTTAACTATGTCTTAAGTTGACTTGCACAACATCTTCTATTTAGGTAACAAGAATTTTTAGTGTGTTTTTTAATGTACCCAGTTAAATAGTATGACAATGTATAACTAGGCGTTCTTGTTTCTACAGCTGATTCTTTAAGAATTCATAATCAATAAGCATAACTCTGCCTCATCTCCATCATAGAACAACAATTACACTCACTCTGAAAGCTCAGATACCCCTTTTCTGAAAGGCTGAAGTGTAAGAACAAGTAGATGACACCTGCTTCCCACAAAAAGGGGGCTATTCAGACTATATTCTCCTCTTCCTACAGATCATTTTGACATATAGCTTAATTCCTTAATAACACTTCCAAAGGCATACTGAAACCTCCAGACCACTTAAAGGTTATGCCAGACCCTGCACTGCTGATCCTTGACCTAGCCTGTCTCAACTATGGGATTTGTTACTTGCAAGATTGGTTTATAGAAAGTTGCCTTGGAGCCCACGATAAGTAACCGTACAAGCCAGACAAGTCTCTAAATCCCCACAGAAGATTTGCCACAAGCCCCAAGTGATGGGGAAGGATCTACCTTGGATTTTGGTAGAGATTAATTTCTCTCCAAGAGGAAACATTGCTGCGAATAGTGACAAGTGGAAAGATAGCTCTCAAAACAATTTTATATACAGGATATTGAATCGTTATTTTATTTACAGATATTTTGAAATTTTTATCTTGGGAGTCATGCTTCTGTATACACTTCCCCTTTCTTAAGTCACAGCAGAGTTTTTTCACAGATTTTACTTGACAAATTCACCTCCTCTAAAGTCTTGCTTTACCCCTCATGAACTACAACAAAAGCTCATAACAGCATATTGCAAACTTTTAAAACTATTACTTAGATTGTTTGAAAGAAAAGTCTGGTTTATAAGAAACCTAATTATTAGGAAGCCTTTGGGTGCATTCTGATTCTAGACTTGTTCCTTTAAAAGTCTAAGTTTCACTCCCAGGGAATGCAATAAGCCAGGAACATCTGAGTATACAAGATGGCAGCATCTTCCCAACCAGCATCAACACAGAAAGAAAAAGAAAAACTAATCTCCAGTACAGGAAGAATCTAAGAAGTGTTGTCTGTGTCTGGCCCTCATTCTGATACACATTCTGCTTCCAGCATTTGGTAAATATTTGCTTTTACTTCTGTGCTATGGTCAATTGAAAATTCAGGTTGCTACTAAAATGTCACTAAGCAGTATTTCTAAGGATACACATTTGAAAGCTCTTTCTAAATGTACAAGTGATTCAGCTGCCCTTTCCATGTGACTGCAATTACAGATATTCTAACGGCTAGTGCAGGAAGGTACTGCATGTGTCACACCATACTTCTGCTTGCTTTAACTTTCTCATGCAAGTACCAAAATGTCAGTACCAGAAAAAAAAAAAAAGGCACCCAAAAACCTTAAACTATCGTGAAACCTATATTTTTTATTTGCTTTCACCTGAGGAGCACAGGTTTAATCTTTTAACTCAGGCTCTTCAATAAGCTTCATGTAAAGGGCAGCACACACTCTTGCAAGGGCCATGAAGGACCTTAAAATGTAAGTACATGCGGACTCCTAGTAGATGACTATGACAAAGAATGCAGAACATTTTACAGAAAATACCTAACTCAACTTCACATGAGCTAGTCCAGGCTTCCAAGTCTCAGTGGTACAAAGTTTCCACAGGCATATTTATCGTGCTGGAATGTAATCTACCAACTCAGTGTACTCCCAATGAAATAAATGGGGTGTGCCTTGCCAAACAAAATGGTGTTCACTGTGCAAGGGGGATTACAGCCTTTCCCACTGTCCATGTATTGCCACAACTGTGTTTTAGCTAAGACATCACCTCTCCATCCTTTGTCCTATTTGACATCAAAACTAAACCAAACTGCCATAAGCAGAACACAGGAAAAGTAGTAAGAAAGAAAATCAAGTCCCCTTCTGACCAAAAATTTCTTGTTTGACCTAGTAAGCAGTGCTTAAGAACATGCACATCTCAAAAACATTACCACTGAAACATTATCAATCCACCAACACACTCCTATGTACAGCTGTGGGCATGCCCTGGTTTGCTTCTAGGGAAGCATTTTTTGTATCAATGAATTGCTCCTTCTTGAGCTGTCAAATGTAAAAGCACACAAAAAGCAGCTAGAAACCATCCAATAATAGCATACTATCATAAACATCCCATTAGGAACAACTCAGGAAAGTATTACTCTGTGTGTAGAGTAATTTAAATTGTGAGTTCTTTGATAGAATAATAGAGGTTTGTCATATTTATTACATGTAGGTAACAAAAAAGCTTTCAGTCCTAAAATGTCTCTTAGATAACTTACATGCATATAATCTTTGCAGTAACAAATTAAAGCTTGAGACTTGGAAATTCTGTCTGGTGAACTAGTTTAACAGTTCATGTAGATAAAGAGGCATTATGCATCAAGGCAGGAAAGGTGAGGTTGACAGCTTTAACCCACGTTCATATTCTCAGAATTTTAATGCTAGTCCTGAGCTCACTCAGACTTCTGCTTGATAGCATAATGTTTTATTCTCTATTGTCAGGAACAACCGGAGAGCAGCAGGCAAACCAATAAAATGGCAGCTGACAAGAGAATGGGCAGATCAGCCTTTTATGAAAGAACTATCTAGTGGAAGAGTTATTCTCCAGTGAGATTTCCGCTTTCTTCCCTACATTGATGAATCAGAGAAAATGCAGTGTCAAGGACCAGCTGTTGCAATGGCACTCTGGAATTCAGAATAGGGTTCTTCATTTTTGTCCATAGATTTCGAACTGAATCACAACATTCTTTCAGTGAAACAATTTAAGTCTGATCCTGCTCTCATAAAATACAGCAACAATGTTTTATTTTTCATATGGGGCAACCAATCAAAACTTGAGGTATTATATTGCTCTGCTTATCCAGCTCCAAGATGGTGTTCACCAAGGAAGAGTTCCCATGTGGTCTTCCACGTATACTTCATAAACTTACACAAGTTATACTCCTTAATCTTAGTTTTCCAACTTCAACATCCTGCAATGATACTTTCCTACCTCAATTGCACATTAGTCCTGACTAAATACACAAGTAGGATACAGATAAGAAAATTAACCTTTGTTAAGTGTTGTTCACTCACTGGTGCTGAGTACACAAGCAGAGAATTGATTTCGTGAGGCCATTATCATATATTTAATGCTAGTTGGTAGTCGGTGCTTCACACAAAGATGCAAAATATTGCACAGTGAAACTACTGCATTAATCTCAGACTATTACATTAACAGCATCAGAAGGCAGGTACTTGAAGATGTCACTAAGAGACAAGACAACCTTCCTCCTTCCCATGCTAAAATTCCAGTCTGAAAAATATACCAGATTACTCTTTCTTCCTGTATATGTCATAAGATCAGTTAGGTTTTGATCACTAGATCTTGAAATGTAAGAAATCAAGCCTTTTGGTAAAGAGCAAATGTGAGAAAGGTTTCACCACTGAGGAAAACCAGACTGCTTTCTAAAACTGTGTAAAGACCCTCTGGACCTCCCTGAGCTCAGTCCAAGGGATCCTCATGCAATTGTAGCTGGGGCACCTTGGCTTCTCTCAAATGCCTACCTTATACAGCCCACAGTTAAGCCTGTGCTGAAGCTCCTACTTTATAATCTGTGTTATCTTTCTTCATTGTTTTTCTTAAATCTGAAAGAAAAGCCACAGAACATACTCACTTTTTGGCATGAAAAAATATAATAGTTAGATGGAATAATGTTTGTTCCTGGGCAAACGGTACACTCACAGCCTAGCACTTGTGAGGCAGTAGATGGCCTACTCCAGAGAGCAGAACAGGGTTCTTGGACTCTCAGTGGGCCATAAACCAATGATGTCCAAGCACAGACACCCCAAGCTATCAGATCTCAGTAATTGTTATATTGTTGTTCACAGAAAAGCTTTGTTAGAGGGTCTCTTGAATTTAGTAAATTAAAATTGCTTTCACCCTCTGAGACTAGAACAAATAGATTCATGTTACTAAGGAAACTTGTCTGTGCAAGTGCTGAAATAAGAAAAAAGCAACAACAACAAAATAACCCCTAAATCCATTGTTAATAAGGTTATTTTCCCTCATAATATTTGTGACATACGCTAAAAGCATGACTATATTGTTACAAAGGCACTCACTTGGATGACCTACATAACTCATTCACAGCTTTGCTGCTTATGAATCTTTGATAAATGTATCCAAAAGAGATGTCAGTAAAGCATTTACACCACACCTTGCTATCCAGTGTTCTATTTTTATGATAAATGCAAGTTGTACCTTAAAGTGGCCAGAATTTCAATACATGAGCTTTTCTGCCACTATCTTCTGAGAAAGGCAAACTGCAAGATCCTAAAACAGGGACAGGCTATATTAAATCTCAAATGCTCCTTAGGCAAATGTATAAGTATGTAATGGGGATCAAAGCTGAATATATAAATCCAAAATGTGAAAAGAACAAAATATGCTCTAAGTCTAAAATCATGGGCAGACAATCTACCAATCTAATGTCAGACTACCAACTAAGAGATAAAGAAGGCATTTAGGGGGGGGACATAATGCTATCATAACACCAGAAGAAAAAAAGCACCAAAACCCCCCACGTACAATTCTCTTAATACAGCAGTCTATCTATGCATTCACCAATGTATGTATAACGAAATATGTACCAAGAACCAGCCAAACACTAACACACAAAGCTAAAGCATCAGTATATATTTAGAGTAAAATACTGACATACAACCATGTCCTGTATCTATGGAGACAAAAACAGGTTTGTAGGTAAAGTTATTTTATTAGGCTAAATGCTGCAAATTGATCAAGCATTCATGCACAGAAATCCTCCCTTGGGTAAGTAAAGATGATATAAATTTGCAACTATATCAGCTGGTCTAACAAAGAGCTATTAACACTAGTTACAAACCTGTTTTTCTTGTGCCCTTAGGAATTTGAATTGTGACGTCGACCTAGATATGTCTACCATCTTTGTTTGATTTAATACAATTATTGGGATTAGATGGAAGCTGTGTTAATTGAACAGTGACCTCGAAGTAGTACATAATTTCTCAACAAAACTCAACAAGAAAACCTTCTAAAGCATATTTTTTGATATACATAAAGTTTTCAGAGATTCTTTCAAACAGCTAACAAATCTGTTCACAATAAAAAAATTACTTTCAATGTCAGTGAAAACAGTTGTTTTTCAAACATAAAAATATAGTAAAAGTTAATCCATGTTTTCCAAGCAAAATGCTTTGCGGTAATTTCAGAAGAGAAGCATTGACAAATAATTCCAATAAAAATGCAAGGAGAATAAGAACATACAATCTACAGTAGAAGAAAGAACAGAAAATTGAAAATGTTTACTGAATGCAATTTTTAAAATTTAAGTCAAAGTCCTTTCTAAAATGCTAAGCAGTTGTTTAATGTTATCAGTTGAAAAATTAAATTAAATACCAGATAAAATTTCAGGTTATTAGCAGGATATGACTGCAGATTCAAAGCAAAGTGGTTCAGTTGCTGGACTGAATTTATATTTATTTTTTTTTAATGTAGAAACAGTTTAGGCATTGGAAAAAACCCCAACACATCTGAAACCTTTGAGTGGCTTTCATCTCTGAAGCATTTTGATGTTTTCTAACCACTCCGTGCTGCAAAGGTGCTTGACATTGAGCAAATTATATTGTATGACATAGTCTTCTAATAATCAGCATGTAATTAAAATAATACAATTTATACAAATAAAGCTGTAGGTTACCTGAAGAATGAAAACATTCCAAGCACAGAGTACTACTTTGGCAGTTCTGTCTTGTGTATTACTGTTGGATTAATAGACCTCCTGGGAAGATCACTGTTCAAACAACATTGTCTTGACAGGGAAAGACATTTCAAATACACCTGATAGTGGAACATGTGAAGATGCAGCCATTACCAGTAGGGTCTGGAGCTGTTTCACCAAAGAGAGGAAGAGTGAAAGAGATAAAAAGAAGTAACCCTGCTCATTACTCATTTGCACAGATAAAGAATGGAGGAGGAACTAAGTAGACAGTTTTAATGAGGGTGTAGGCATGGCAGAAAAAAATAATATGAAAATATGTTTTAAGTCTAAAGGGAAAGTAATTTGTTACAATGTGGCTAGCAAGAAGGCAGCTTCAATAGGTAAGCTGGATGTTGAATACAGTGATAACTTCAACTCGAGGATGACAAGACATACTGCAGAAGACATCTCAGCAGATTCTGACTGGAGACAAAGGTCTGAACTGAGCTTTCCAGGACTATGGTTAAGAACATATCATTGTGGTTGTTTTTTTTTTTACTTTAAGCTATAGTTTCTAGAAAAACAGCAACACATTCAAATCTAAATCAGAGTAAAGACAAGCAAAGCATGTTATTGTATCCTACATGCATTGTGGTGTATGATGTATCCACAAATTTATAAGTAAACCTTGCAATAAACTGCTTGCAACATTTTTACTAGAATGAAATTATATTTGGTTTCTCAATATAGGATTAATAATGGCAAATTAATTTATGCTCTCTCTAAACCAGTAGGCAAAGACATGCAGCCAGTACAGTTATGAAAATATCTGACTTACGTGTCTCCAGAGCAATAAATTTAGATGAGGCATCCTCTGTGCAAATTGAAAATAGATATCTGATCCAAAAGAAAGTGATGCAGCATAAAACAATTTGTAGGGCTGTGTGAAGCCATACTGAGTAATGCTCCCTGTGCTATAAATTAGTGTGAGATGAAATCTATCTAAATCAAAAACATTCTCTTTTTTGACTTGCACTATGACATACAAGATTATATAAGTTACAGAATGGGTAATAAGTGCTGCAATTGTCCACTCTAATTTTGTATTAAGATTTCCATCAGCAGCAAGGCTAGAATCATGCATTCAGTGAAGGATTTTTTTTACATACAGGAATGAATCATTATAAAAAAGGAACAGATGAGCTCTAGAAAACTGAGTGGCCGATTCTGGTAAAGCATGTGAAGTCTCAGCTGCATGCCTGACTGCTGGCTGCATCAAATAGAGTGAAAATATTGCAGACACAAGCTCTTGTGAAATTTTAGGTTCTACTTTTAATACAACCCAAAAATTCTGCAAGAACCACCACTGACACCTTCCTGTCCATCTTTAAGATGTTTAGCAAACTTCCTCGATGCTCAGGAAAAAAAAAAAAAAAAAAAAAAAAGAAAGAAAAACAAAAAAAAAGATAGGGAGTCTCAGCTCTGCCGAGCTTCTGTTGGCACACTAATGGCCAAGTGGAAAGTTCATAGAATCATAGAATCTTAGGGGCTGGAAGGGACCTCGAGAGATCATCTAGTCCAACCCCCCTGCCAGAGCAGGGTCACCTAGAGTACATCACACAGGAACTCATCCAGGTGGGTTTTGAATGTCTCCAGTGAAGGAGACTCCACAACCTCCCTGGGCAGTCTGTTCCAGGGCTCTGCCACTCTTACAGTAAAAAAATTTTTTTCGGATATTCACCTTGAACTTCCTATGCTCCAATTTACACCCATTACCCCTTGTCCTATCACTGGTCATCACTGAGAAAAGCCTAACTCCGTCCCCCTGACACTCACCCCTTACATATTTGTAAACATTGATGAGGTCACCCCTCAGTCTCCTTTTCTCCAAGCTAGAGACCCAGCTCCCTCAGCCTTTCCTCATAAGGGAGATGTTCCACTCCCTTCAACATCTTTGTGGCTCTGTGCTGGACTCTTTCAAGCAGTTCCCTGTCCTTCTTGAACTGTGGGGCCCAGAACTGGACACAATACTCCAGATGCGGCCTCACCAATGCAGAATAGAGGGGGAGGAGAACCTCTCTTGACCTACTAACCACACCCTTTCTAATGCATCCCAGGATGCCTGTTAACACCATACCATACTGTTAATACCATAGTTAACAAAGGAAACTCTGTATCATTCTACACCCTGATGCGATTTAAAAGAGACTGAGGGACAATAACATATATGGATTGCTACAGTGCCTTGAGGACCATGTATCAAATAAGTACAGCCAAATACACTGCCATGCCCCTATTCTCGCCTCCTGCCTTGAGGACAAGTATAGGAAACAGCACAGCACCTGAGAGGTCACCTCTCCAGTGCTTTTATGAATTCTAAGCATGATCTATACATTGATTAAAGCCCTGCTACTTTACCTGAGTGCTTTCCTCCCTAAATTAAATTTGCATTGCATGAAATGATCAAAGCTAGCATGCAGCCCAATAAGGTTGAATGTATGCAAGTGTATGGGAAAGCCGGTATGCCTATCAGAACAAGGGAATATAATGGAGAATCTCATTATTCATACATCAAAAACACCCAACAATGAGCAACTCAAAAGTCTGATTTTGCATGCATTGAATGCATTGAGTCCTTGTGCTGAGTGGACCTTGTTCATAGAATAGTCCTACAGATTCTATGGCTTTTCCAAGTACGAAAGGCACCACCATTTACCATTACCAGTACAGCCACTCTGTCCGAGGTAGCAGAGTCAGACTGTCATTGTCCAGCTTTGCAAATGTGGACAAGTGTACATAAAGCCTCCAAGGATAAAGTAAATGCTAAGTTTCAAAGAAAAAAGTTAAAAGTAGCTGCACATTTGGAAACTAAGAAGCATCTCTAGTCACCACACCATGGCATAAGTTAAGTAATATTTGAGGAAAACTATCTGGATTCTCTTTTTGAAGCACCTTAACTGTACATTTGTCAGTGGTTCAAACCTATGGATCAGTTAATTATGTTGGGACAGGAAGAAAAAACTGTTTGGGTTACCCCAAAATATTGTATTTTGATCTAGAATCTTCTGGATTCCAGTAGGTACTGAACAAAAGCCAGGTGTGTTTTTTTTTATGTTAAATGTGAAAATTGTTACCTGCACTGATAAAAATATGTACTCCTCTCTCCATTCCATTTCAAGACTTATGAGCTGGCTGTGAGAACATTGGTTATACTGTCTTTTTCCTTGTACTGAATTACATGTCCTCAAACTGCACAACCAGGATAAAGGTGGAAGGTTTTACAGCTTTATTGTCACCAAAAGTAATTGCATAAATGTGATTCCAAATTACTAATGTTACTGCTGTCCATTTTAATGTTACGTAAGTGCATTTCACTAGGGTCAGAGTATTGAAATCACATAATACTGAAAATGTGACCTGTACAGAGTCGTGCCTCAGACCCAGGAAACTATATGTGCCAATGGCTGAGTCAAAAAGGACACAAGAAATCAAGAAAGATTTATATGCTACCTCCTTAAACACTCTAACAACTTCTAAACATTTGAGTAACAGATTACTCAAATCAAAGGTTTCAATGGATGTTGTAATGCAGAAAGGATTTCTCTTCCATGAACTTTTGCAATCTCCTATTGAACCAGCATAAAGCTGAAATAGCACAACTGACTATGGTAACATAGTTCACAGTTTATTGTTATTCTAATTACACATCTTTGCATTCTTACACATGTTATAACATTTCAATGTACTTTGAACATCTATCTAGCCATCAAAGGGGTTTTAATCAAGCACTGCAGCATGAATCAGCATGGCTTTTCAGATCTGAAGCACAAAAACAGTTCCACCTAATTATGTGCCTGTTCTGTTAACCTTAGGCTCAAGTATATTGCTAGTGTAAAATTGAAATTTGCACATTTATACATATAGTGCCAGAACAACTTGTGCCACTGGACTTAGATCCTAAAAAAATCCTTAAATCTTAACAAAATCTTCAAGGCAAATGTAAAATTAGACATTTAATCAGTTGTTTACCTATTTCATTATGTATATTTTTATCAATGCAATGACTTTTTTTATTCAAGGTAAAAGCATATCTGCAGTGAAATAGACTGGTAGAATGGTAAAAAAAGGTGAAAGTGCAAAAAATGGACAGGGTTTTGATCAAACCCTGAGTAACGTCTCTTGCATTTAACCCATTTTTAATCTAAAAATGTCCTTTAGGCTGTCACATAAAATTATTTAATAAAAGATTACAGCCTTTAACTATAAGTTGAACTACAGTAAAACAGTTTTTTAACATGAAGCTTTTAGCATAGGCTGTGATGTTCTATAATCACAAATTTTAAGATAGTAGAACATGCAAAGTGAAAATAAGTTTGTGGTATGTGATACTGCTATCATCCATATTCAGTGTTAAAGGACTCACAATGCTTCCGAGTTGGCTGAAAAATAAGTGCCATTGATGCAAGCTGTAGCAAGCTGAAGCAGTTTAGAATAAAATGAATATTAATTATAACACATGTTGGAAAGGGACACCACTAATTGTGCAGTACACAAACAGAACTAAAGGTCCTGTGGTTGGGAAAAATCTAAACAAGATAGATGTAGAACTGAATCTTTCTTTGTTTTTCCTGGGGAAACACCAAGAGAAGTGGTGCAGAGCTGGTATTCATAAGTCACCAATGTTTTACGTTTAATTACAAGTATCCAATTACAGCCAAATCAATTACTATAGCTCTGCAAAACATATTCAGGTCTAACTTTAGGCTGTCATCAAGTATATCTTTAAAGGGCTTTGCAGTTGCATGGCACTAATGTTGTACCAAGATGTTTACAAGCACTGAGTAAATTCATATTCATATCACTGGTATTCTGGATTTAGGTTGGTGTCATGTACAATTTACCTGAAGTAAACATGAACTGTTTGGCTGGGTAGGAATGTGGCTATGCAATCCTCCTTCTCCCCCCACCAGTGATAGGATGTGGCTCTTTCTGCCAACTAAGATCTTACTCTGCCACCTCCTTTCAGGACGTTGGAATCCTTGCTGTTTGTTTTGTTTGCATTTAGTGCCTCTTGAACGGAGGCATTTTATAAAAAGTAAAGTTCACCTTGCTGTCCTTGGAATACAAGCAAAAAACCCCACAATTATAACTTTAAGAACTTCAAACTATATTACGTCCTTAGCAAATGGGAAAATGGTGATTTTGCACTTGTACGTAAGGCATTAGCTCAGTCACACAAATGCAGCATCATTACAGAGGCTCCCATAAAGTAGTTAGGATACCATTATACATCTGCTGCTCAATGTTCTTGTTATAAAGTCTTGGCTCTTCCAGAGCTTTGCACATTTGACTTTGTCACACATGTCCCAAAATTATTGAATTTGAACCTCAATATATACAGAAGAAATCAGAAAAAATACAGATACACTGCAAGCCTAAAACTCTCAGTTCAGAATTTTCACTTTTTTTACTTACTCCATGCAAGATTAAAGCTGTTTAATTTTTTCTAACTGTCTATATAACATCATGAATAATGACGTAAACCTGAAGACAGTGACAGCACAGGGCATTGTCCTTGACAATTCAACAGACTGATTACTGTTCTTACCATGGAAAAATTTCTGCTTACATGAACTTATCAATATAAACATATTTATAACATGGAAAAAGGTTTAAAGGGGTTTTTTTGTGTTTTTATCCTTTTAATAATCTTGACTTCTAGGAAAAATAAATAGACATCAACCCGTTGAAGAAGTATTCAGCATAACATACATATTTACCTCAAGTTTACAAGTAACTTGTATTCAGGGTGATGTTTTAATATGTCCTATGAGACTTCTTGGTGTATTTAAATTTCCAGAAAACAAAGCTGAACACGTTACTGACATAAGATCCTGTATATCCAATTTAATTTATAGGTATCCAGAAAAAAATAAGAATTTTCAGGGAAACCTCTGCTGTCCTTCAGTATTTTGTAAGGAAACCTTTCAAAATTATTCCATTTATACAGAATTTTCCTATCTATCACTGTGTTTGAAAATGTATGAGGCAGCTGCTGCTCTCAACTGAATGTTTGGCAGAATCTGAAAAACAAAGCATAGTACTAAAGAAGTTTGAGTAACTCTCATTCACATATGTTCATTAAAAGGAAAGATCATTGCCTCTCCAAAACTGAATGTCTGAAAAATATGAGTATGCCAGCATCTGCCCATAGTACACGTTGTGTCATTAACTCCATACAGGGTGATTTTTGCTACTTTAAGGCAATATAAATCAACAAAAGAAAAGGATTTTCATTGCCTTATAATTTGCACAAAACCTTGCCTTTATATCAGCGTTTCCTATTGTGGTGTTCTTTGTGGGTTGCCAGGTATCAGCTTACAGCCAGCATGAACAAATAAAAACATTTAATTTCCACCTTGCTGCCCTAACTCATTTTTCAGTCTTTATAAATACCATTAACATCTCATCTGTAATTCAAACCCCAAACCCTGTTGCTGCCTTTAATGTTGATCTTCCCCTCGTCTTCACATCACAGATATTTTAGTCTCGCTCCATCTTCCTACACAAATTTTCTAAAGGAAAGGCTCTCTTTGTGTCCAAACAAATGAAATTAGCACCTTGGCCTTGTAGCTAATGTATTTCAATCTTTTGTTGTCAGTCTTGACCTCTTCCATTGTACACCACGGATATCCACTCAAAATGCTGCACAAAAAGCCTATTTTCCTCATTAATTGCATGCACTCTGTCAACTCTGTTTCCCTTCAATAGCTTTCTCTTATCTCCAAGTTAAATACAAATTTATCTTCTTGTATCACCAGTTCCTGTGTGTGCTGAGATGCCACTTTCCCCTTTTACCCATAGTTTTACTATGCCAAATGGTCCTCTCATCATTATACAGCCCTATTTGTCCCTTAAGAAGGACTCTTCAAACTTCCAGCACTATATGTTCAATCTTATTCTAGACAGTGTACACTTGGACAGAAGAGAACATGGACATGCTGGAACAAACACATTCATCAAGCTTTAAATAGTTTCTGCTTCAATTGACTATTGCACACTGTGGATTCCCACAATAATTTCAAAATTGGAGCTGTCTGTCATTTTAAAATCTCAGTGTCACATTAGTCAGTGTCCTGAACTCTATGCTTTTTATACACTTTTCATTCAAAACAAAAAAACAAAAAAACCACTGCCATTTTCAGCTGAAAACACATAGAGACAAGGATGAATACCCAACTCTTAGTTAACTCCAAAAGGTCAACATGACACCAGCAGTTCTGACTATTGTCAACAAACCATTTAAGTCAATTATCATAAAAATCTCTTTCAGAGAGATTTCCAGTACATTTTCATGAGACTTTGGTTTAAGATATCCCGAGATGTTTAAATGACAATGTACTGAGGGCCTGTGCTTTTCCTCATCAGTAATCAGTGTTTATCTTCTCTACTATTCAAGACTCAACCTTTCTACAGTTTTCATTCTGTACTTTAAAAGCCAGTTTCATTTTTTTTATATCTTGGTTTTATATTTACTGACAGTCTTGAAAGAACTCCTCAGATAAGTCTTACCTCATTTGGAAATGGGCACAAAATTTTCTTCTCCCCACCTCCTCCCCCAGGTTCCTATGTCACTAAAACTTTTCAAAACTAAAGAATATTTTTACTTTGAATTGTCCTACATTCTCTTTTTATTTAATCTTACTTTTATTTACTCTGTCCTTACTACTTCAGCATTACCAATATATTTACCACTCTTTATTGGCACCTCATGGACTGTTTCTAAGAAAAATATAATATGTCAGAGCATTGCAATTTCTCATGTATGTTGGAACAATTTAAATACACAAGTTAGTTTGTTGTATGCAATGTTGAGACATCTGTATCAAGAAGTGTATTCTTCCTTTAGTAAATGTCTATTGAGATTCAGGTTGCCATTTAGCATCATAATAGTCATTGCTCAAACTGTACCTGCAGTGGGAAGTTACAGCTGAGAAATTAGCACAAGTAAAAATGTTGATGTTCAGATAATTAACATTTTAGTAGTTTCCTTCTGAAAATGTCCTGTGACTTCCTCAAGAACTTTATATAGCTTCACTTAAGGGAACATGTAATTAGGCAGGATTTAAAAAGTCCCGCTGGCCACTTGAAGCCCTAGCAGCTTCAAAAAAAGAACCCAAGGCCATTTATACTATATTGTTTAGTTTTGTGATTACAATTTCCTAATATTTAACAGAGGTCCTGGAAATCCAAAGAAGATTTAAACAACCAGGGAACAATGTAAAGCCAGAAATGAAAATATTTAAAGAGAAGTAAAGAGGATTTCAAATCCATTTTACAAAGCTGCATCTGCTGTGACAGTTTATTAAGCTGCAAGGCAATGGATTTCTTTTCTTGCTGAAATATTTACCATAAGCTAAATAGAATTGTCACAGTGTCTCAAGTCACTGCAGTGGAAAGCTGAATATTAGCATTCCCAAATGAGAACATTACTTGACTGATTCACTGAGTGAAAGGGTGAGCAAAATCAGATCAAAAAGGAAGCCAACATATGGCATTCAGATCTGTGGAGGGAACTGAAAATGGGAGAAAAGCTGGAGGGGGGAAGTAATAGGATTTGTGCATTGATGGTAAGAAAACAGCTGAGAATTTGCCAATTTTTTAATGGCTTCCAAGTCCCAACAGCGTACCAAGCAGAAAGTGTGTACAGTTGAGCCTTCCTTTTTGCAGAGGAAGCTGCACAATTTCAGGAGGGGTTGAAAGGAGTTACAATTTCTTTTTGAGGAAACAACCATCTTGGTTGAGGAAAGTGATGCGTACAATGATGACCTGAGGTTTGTTTGCTTTTCCTGAAACCATGAACATGAGCTGAGATACTTTAAGTTATACCATTGACAAATGGTGGATGTATTACTGGATTTGGTAGAAAAGCAGGAACACAAAGCCCTTTATCTCCCAGCTACCATTGGAAACATCTCTCTTAAAACCACCTGCCAGCTGCAATGAGCTAGATCTGCTATCACCAAGCCCCTAAGAGACATCTTTCTACTAAATCCTTCTTTACTAAATCCTTGTTAAATTTGCAGTCATGTGAAATATGAGAGTTGCTGGTCTGCATAATACCAAAATAAAGGTTTGGTCATTCAAAGCGGAAATTTCCCTCAGTGATTCAATTGCAACACTAAATGAACCATTTTTATTTTGTACATGTGAACAGAGCAGCGATGTGGGGTAAGGCAGAGAAGAGACTGAGGAACCAAACAGAAGCAAGAGGCAAATCCCACCTGCCTGACTCCTGCAAACATTTCTGCCCAAGTCAATTGCACTGCCTTTGTGAATCAGGCATGCAAGACATGACCCCTCACTTTTTCCCCTTGATATTTGGAGTGAAATCACTGCACTGTGTCTCTCTGACACACAGCTAGACCCTGGAATAAAACATATTGACCTTTAAGAGCTTGTTCCTGATTAAAGTTACCCATTTGAAACCAATCAAGTAGTTCTGGCACCTTTGGCCATTCATGGATATTAACTGTTCCCTGAAAAATAAGGAAACACAGTCTGCAATTAAATGTTCTTTAAAGTTCTGCTCTTTTTAAATCAGGAAAAATTTGTGCACAATTCTTATAGTTTTCTTTCAAGTTGTCTAAACATATTTTCAATACCTTGTTTTATGATTAACTACCCTAAAACTGAGAAAAAAGCAATTAGTATGCTGCTAGGAAATTTCAACATTAAATATTGCATTAAAAATCAAAGGTTTCAATGATAGGATATCATAGCTCTAAGAAGCTACTACATATAGTCTAGGAAACTAAAAAATAAGCTGCATCATGACAGCTTACCTGTAGCATTAATTTTTTTGTCTCATGTTGTCTTTCTATAGAAGAAGTTTCTCTGGAAGCAAATCAAGCATAAGTTGCTCTGTATTCTCCTTACAATTTTAACTGCAAGTCCCTCCAATATTTTCATTACCTACATCAAAGGACCTTCAGATTTTTACTAAAGGCTCAGCTGAGCTCTAACTCTTAACAGACTTACACTTTTTTGATACAAATTCTTCTTTCAGAAAGAGGTTTGAGGAATGACAAAGAGGGATCATCAACAGGCATTTTCCTTTCCAAGCAATTTCAGGAAACTTAGAGATTTAATACCTCCGAGTCTTGTCAAAAGTTGCATGATCAGGGAAGGGAGAATCAGTAGTAGCAGATCTTGGGCATATCAGGCTTCAGAATTAAAAGTATATTTGAAAATCAAAACTAAATAAATAAAACAAAAGAAGGATTATATCTTCCAAAGAGTAGTTTGGCATGATTCAGGCTCTTGGAAGAACCAAAAAAACCCAGAAGGTCAATGTGTCAAAAGGAAGGTCTTTGCCTTCTGAAACCCAATAGTGGAGGGAGAGCAGATGTCCCTAGAATACTACATCCATCCAAAGAACAATAAATAATTCATTTTCACCCCTGCATGACCAGCATTAAAAAGCTCTCATGTGGCACATTTTCAGGGAAAACTTTATTGATTTTTTTGTTGTTGTTGTTGTGTTTACATAATAATGGAAAGGATATTCACTGGTCAAAAGAGGAAGAACTAAGAAATCACATTCTATGACAGAAGGTGGAATAATTACCTAATTAAGTCATAACTGCAGGAAATTAGGCAAATTCATGAAATATGCATGGGTAATGGATCAGTATATTTTCCAGGCTTCTACTCTGCTGCTTTTATCTGCAATATATATGCTGAAGGAGGAGGAGAGAGGTGGGAGGAGAAAGTAAAGTGGGTGAGGAAGAGTGAAGGTCTGTATGCTGCATCTGCTTTGCAACTTAAAACAAAAGATCAAAATACATTTTAAAAACAAGTTTCAGCTGGTTAATGTCACATGAGGGGTATTTTTATTATATATTTCTGATCTTTAAAAGTAGTATTTTTCATATATAACTATAAATATAAACAAGTTTATACTTAGATATATTGTACAGGAGATCCAATGCAGCTCTCATATAAACCAATTGAGACTTAAAACTGAGGTCCATCCCATTCACCAAATTCTCTGTACTTAAAAATCCTGACTACAAACCTGACCACTTTTATTCCGTGTCTGTCTTTCAAGTACTGAAACAGAAGTCTGTGATGCCAGGGAAAAATGTTTTCAGACATTCTCTCCCTATATTCTGGGGTCTTCTTACTGTGTATTGTAATTTTCCTGGTTACTCTAAAATATTTTCTGCTTTTCCTTGCACTTTCTGGAGTCTGGGGAGCACATAACTCAGTCTTACTGGACCTATTCAGTGAAGTAATAGCCAACTGAAAGCCTCTATACCAACTTTATACCTGCTAGAGAAGTTTTAAAGTATTAGTCTCTTTACTAAAACTTGTTTGCATTGTCAACAAATGCAGGAGAAAGGAGAACTAAAAATTTGCTGGAAAGAAAGGATTACGAATACTCTACACTGAAGTCCCATTAACAAGCCAAGATGATCAGAAAGTCATCAGATAAACTTCTGAATGGGAAAGGAGGAGGAGTAAGCTGTCAAGAAAGAGGTCTCTTCATATCTAAGAAGCTTATTTTGCATTTAACACAATTACCTTGACACAGTATGAATTGATAAAACATAAGTTAACAAAAAGTTTGAGAAGCACCAACACTGGCACTGAAGAAAATGTCCCTGGATACTGTGACAGTTTTGGGAAAGAGAAATGATTCTGCAGTCCTTTGGAATGAATGAAACCTAATGAATCAGGGATACATATAGAGCACATTTTCAAATACTTAGCCTCTGCAATATGGCAGAAGATGAAGCACACAACTGCTCTTGAAACAACCAGGGTATTTACTTTGAGTGCAGAAATGAAGTATCAACAACCAGGGTATTTACTTTGAGTGCAGAAACGGTTATATTGCTTATAATACATTTGCAGTAGCTTTTCACCACTACAATACATCCTAATTATATTTCCTCCATTTTTGTTAATTATGAAGTTAGCTAAACTTAAAACCATTCTACCCATGAAAATATCCTGTCAACTCAAAACATTTAAGTCAGATGCTAATTTTGTCAAAGTGGGTTCAGTAAACCAACAAGTTAGGAGAGACCTTTCTGGCAGCTGCTGCTCAATCTCTGCGGCCCTTCAGAATGCGGAGCTTTACAAATCCGTGTCTCGCCTTTTCAGCACATGCATCCAACCAAGTTCACCTCCAGATGGTAACAAACAGTGCAAAGCCAGACCTTTTCAGAGATGGATCATCTATTTAAGATTATTGATACTATGGGGACTACAGAAGTGCATCGGAACAGCAGACTTCAGAGAAGCTCTCCAGCATCTTTTCACTTGCTCTGCTTCAAGCTTTTAACTAACTTTAGTTCTTCCAGGCCACAATCCCTGGGTTGCAACTGAAGTAAAGGACATAACAATCATGCAAAAGGCCTGTGTATTAAACATATTACTGAGTTTCACTTTGATGGATTTGTTTTATAGGTGTACAGGCAGTGAATTTATTATTAAACCTCTCCCCTGTTACTGAGCTTATGCATGAAACCACCATGAAGACATTTTTAGCCTTGTGAAGTGTTTTCCCCCTCTCTGTTAATTATCAAGTAC
>NW_009952533.1:3046848-3056394 GCF_000747805.2 Chaetura pelagica | reverse complement strand
CCCAGAGGAAGGAAGTGGCCCAGAATTCAAACTGTGTTTGCTGCTGTTGCCTGCAAATGCTTTCCTCCATGGCACCATGTGTGTAAATTTGTATTATAAACAGAAAACAGAAATTTCTGTAAGGTGTTATTACTAAAAAGAGTATTACTAAAGGAGTATGATTATTCGCTTATGGAAATTCTTGTTTATTTCAACTATCAAGTGACACAAAGGTATAGTCAAGTGAAAAAAACTTCAAGTGGAATAAGCAAATGAAATACAACAAACTGAATTCAGCATCAGGAAAAATATCTTGCAATGTAATCTAAAACCTATCCCAATAAATTTATGTAATTGCTAAGAGAATTTTTTACATGACAGACTTAATTTTTGAAGTTGGTAATCAAACAGGAAGTCATCTTAACAACAGACATCCTGTGAGACTTTGGTCAACAGCCAAATTATTTAAACACAAAAAACCCCACAATTTTAAAACTGATTTCTAATAAACTAAAACACAGACTCACCTTTCTGGTATCTTCTGCATTGGTGGACTCTGTGTTGCCATGGCTGTTTTTCTATGTTCAGAAGCATTACTCCCCATCCTATGTTTAGTTAGCTCTTCTTAGAAGCAGATCTGAAGCCTGTAGGCTGGTGTTTCTGCCTACATAGCACTTCAGTGAAGGAAATCAGGATGCCTAAAAAAAAAAAATAGTCCTGTGATAAGATTGGGTTTTATGTAATCTCATGTAAATCGTTACATGCATCATTACACAACTGATGGGACTAACCCACCTAATTGATGTATTTTTGCATACAAATCTGTAGAGTATGGACATGAAAGATGACCTCATTTTTAAATTTTTTAATATTTTTTTTTCTGTTACATTAATATATTCTATGATAGCTGCATTTACTGTGTCCAGTTCTGGAGCCCTGAACACAGGAAGGTCACAGAGTTCTTGAAGCAGTCCAGAGGAGGGTCACGAAGATGATCAGAGGGCTGGAGCACCTCTCCTAAGAAGTCAGTGAGAGTTGGGGTTGTTCAGCTTAGAGAAGGCTCTGGGAAGAAATTTTAGCATCTTCCAGTACCTGAAGGGGCTACAGAAAAGCTGGAGGGGGACTTCTTAGAAGGGTATGGAGTGAGAAGATGAGGGGGAATGGCTGGAAGAGGGTAGATTTAGGATTGATATTAGGAAGAAATTCTTTAGTGTAAAGATGATGTGACACCAGAACCGGTTGCCCAGAGAGGCTGAGGATGCCCCCTCCCTGGTAGTGTTAAAGGCCAGGTTGGATGGGGCTTTGAGCAACCTGGCCTAGTGGGAGGTGTCCCTGCCCATGCAGGGGGGTTGGAACTAGATGATCTTTAAGTTCCCTTCCAACTGTAGCCATCCTGTGAAAACCTCAGTCCAACAGAAATTCAGTAGAAAATTTTTAGAATGTTTATGAAAAACAGCTTAATTAACAAATAAATGTGAAAGAGTAGATATCTTTGGACTACAATGATGCTTAAACATTATTCAAAAAAGTAGCTAAGATATCAACATTCTTTCAGAAGTAATTTTAAAGTAAAAAATTGGAAGGGCACAGAGTATATACGGTTATATATAAATATATGCTTCTGAGTATAGCTAGCAGTGAACCCTTTTCTATTAAAATAATAAAAGTTTTGGGTTTTTCACATAATACATTTTACAGGTAAATACAAAGATATGTTTATTACCCCAAATTACAAGTCAGAAAACCAAGCTAGCTGTGTGTCTTAATGCTAAAATATGCATTTATTATAAATTTCAAAATATGGCTTATAAAACTCTGCATTGTAAATCAAGATAAGTTTGATACAATCATCTCCTGTCATCATTTCATTACTGTGTCACTGAAATTAATAAAATCCCACTTCAGAACCTCTTGAAATGTTAGGCAGTTTTCTAGTCAAAGACTGACATGATAAATTAAATCCAAAGTCTGAATCCTGTTAAGCTAAAACTAGGAAAAAAAAAATTCCCATACTAACTACAAACCAAAGTCTGCTGTGTTTACAATGGCACAGTAATTGTGTACGTGATGGTTATAATTCAAATTCCATTTTAGAAATGTGAATTTCCAAATATAGGAGCATGAAATACCACATAGTGCTCACTTTGAGAACACCTTAGAATAAAGTTCCGTTGAAAGAAGCTATTGAGTTTCAAAAGCAGTTAGAATTTCAGGTATAAAATTCTGGTCAAGTTCCAATTGGATATCTACTCCTAAACCCAATAAGAGATTTTTTAAAACCCTGTCCTCTCTACCACACTGGCAAGTGTTGGTGAAATTTCTTTTCAGCCAAGTCAGGGCAATCAAGTCTTAAGCACAAGGAGACCACTTGCTTTTTCTAAGATTCTGAACCCTTCTGTAGGAACAGAACAATTTTAGTCTACTAAAATTTGTGAAGGCTTTTACTTGAAGTAGAAACTGCAAGTTAGACATCTATCCTTTACCAGATTTCACTACATTCAAGATGAAAAGCTGTGTTAGTAACTTCAAGGAAAATAGTAGGGGGAAAAGGCCTTTTTATTGTGATGTTTAGGGAAAAAACAAACAAAACAACAAAAAAAGGGTGAAATAGGAAATTTGGGAGAGATTAACAAGAAAGCTTTTTAACAAATCAAAGGTTCAAAATCTGAATTTTCTTCCCCTCTGACTCAACAAATATTCCTAGAGCAATATTCTTGTTATTTCAGTAATGACTGGGCACAGCTTCAATACCTGTAATAAAATGCAACAATGAATGTAAAAGAAACGTGGAAACTACAACAAAAAAACCCACACTTACTAACCCTCTTAGCAATAAACTTGCTGAGGTCAAGAGTTGAGAAACACAAGATTCTACAGTATGAGCTCAGCTGTTTGTGCTGCATCCCAGGCAGTCCAGGGCATGCATTCCTGGCTTACACTTTTCTCTAAGAAGAAATTTCACAACCTCTTCCCAAAATGGCTCTGGGTAACGATGATTTCCTGACAGTGACATGTGAGCATCACAAACAGCAATTCCTGAAGGCAGCATGTCCAGTTACTCTCTATCACAGCAACAACAATAGGTTCACAGAGGACAACACTGGAACCCACCATATTTAAACATTGTGATACAAACCACACATTTCTCTTGTTCAGTTTCAACAGGTGCTTTTTGCACATACTTCAGAGAGGGACAGTCTCTAATGGATATGCATATCTGTAGTACAGATATAGGCACACACACACACATGGACACACCAATACCTATGTTTGGCATGCATATATCTGTTGTCTCCATTACAGCAGTAGGATGCTACTTCCCTAGCTTGTCAGACTATTTCACAATTACTTCCCTCCTTTACCTAGATAAACCTCTAAAGATTATATGTATTACATATCATGTAAGCTGTTAGCATTGTTACACATTTATAAGATTACAAAGACAAAAACTCTGTAACAAGCCCCTGAAAAGTAGCTTTGTATGTAAGGATATTTCAAATACTATTATGAGAGTTTTCATTCTTTTTTTGTTGCAAAATACCGGTTATATTCCACAAATATTCTATTAAGGAGCTTGAATGTTTGGGGAAATTGTCCTAATGACAATTTCCAAGAAATAATGTAGTCCTTTGGTTCTGGTATGAACCCTCACTAACGAAAAAAGACACTTCTTATGGAACATAAAAGGATAGCAAGAAAAAAACAAAAGCTGCTTCTAAGCTCCAAGGCTGGAAAGTTTATATTACTTAATTTAAAAATGCTTATGCTTATTGTTTTGAAAAACTTTTTTATAAGAGAAAATGACAGTATTTGATAATTATTATTACAACCAATGGATTACTAAATGTTTCTGGCAACCACACAATCCAGTCTCCAATGCACTGTTCAGCAAGCCAGTAGTGTACTGCCTTTTTAAGGACATGCTGGGGACCACAATAAATAGTCATCAAGAGCAAGAGTGTTACTCACAGGAGGTAAATTAGTTACATGTGCATAGCCTGAAAGAATGAAGCAAAATTTTAGTAAAAAGCTTTGAAGTATTGTCAGATGAAAAAAGCGAGAGCATTAAGTTTAACAGCATAAAGAGATGGAGAATAAATTACGAGTAAACCGGACTACGCAGGATTCTTGAAATTGTCCCAACTGTTTAACAGAAAATTATTAAATGACACTGCATTTCCAGTGATACTAGCATAGCCACAACATGCTTAAATACATCAAAAGCATAACGTTTATGTATTGATCCTTAAAAATTAGATTTATAAAGCAATGAAATCTAAAACAATCTTTGTTTTTTCAGTCTCTCTCCTATTCTTGCGATTTTGGTTTTTTGTTTGTCTGGGTTTTTTTTCTCTTGAAGTTAGGCCTGTAAACAACAGTTATGGCTTTTAGATGAAGAGTTAGATCAACAGAAAAGTGGAAATTTGATGAAAAATGCAATGTTACCATCTTCAGGTCATCATAATTAACAATTCTGATGACCCTAGCAAATCTGACAATCAATATGATCATTAGAGCATCTACCTGGTCTGCCTAACATTTAGAATTTAAATTAATCAAGGACTTGTTAAGGCCAGACTTTAGAATACAGTACACCAAAATAATCTCTAAAGATGTTTAATTCTAGCTCCCATCAGCATTACTTGGTTTATACTACAAAGTATGAGAGGTTTTAGCCCTAAATAATTGTATCCTATCTAACATAACTACACATGTTCTCAACACCCATACAGACAACTAATCCCTTTAAGTTATTTACCTTCTTGATATCTCATGGTAATAATTTCCATAAGGTAAATATATATGGGGTAGAAAAACATTTCCTTTTCATCTCTGTCACCTCTCTCTACACAATTACCCCACAACACTGTTGGTCCAAACCAAACTATACATTACATGGACCCAAAAGTATTCTGTTAAAACTGCAAGTGCCAGGCCTACAGCTCCAGTTGACAAAATCCTTTTCTTACAGGACTACGTATACATTGGGCCACTTTGCCTTCCAGAATAGATCTCATTTTTCCTATTGTACTCTTCCTTTTTTAAATTATCAGTCTTGATAATTAAAACTGAACCATAGCCCTGACTACACATTACTGGACAAGAATACGGTTGTGGCAAGAAACAAGATCAAGAAGAAAGCAATACAATCAAACATGACTAATGTGGAGGTGATAGAGAGATTAAAAGAACAGCAGAGAGAGAAAGTAAAACCTAAATCATTCTGTCATACAAAGAAGTCACAACAGAAATATGGACAGAGAGCAGCACAAACTAACCACAAATATCTAACACTCATTTTGTCAAAATATTTTGGGCAGAACCCAACCATTTAAGTCTTTCTGTGTCATTCATATACAACTCACTTATTGCTCCCATTTCACTAGGAATTACTTTCAGGTGTTACTTACAGCATGTAAGACTTACTTATTAAAATATAGTTTTAGATTATATTCTTTAAATATTAACATTATCTCTGATGGCAAGATACTAATGTAAAAAAGAAATCAAGTTTCTTTTGTCATCTAATTTGTCAGGATGACACATCAAGTTAGTAATTTTTAAATGATACTTGATTGAAATATCATATTAAATCATTTATGTGCAAATGAGGCCTACATAAGGAGACCAAAAGCTATGACTATAATCACAGCTATGTTTCCTTGATACAGACACATTATCCTAATAAATGTTTTCACACACATCCCTGAAAGCTTCATTATTATTTTTGCCTTTTCAGAAACATGCTTGTTGACTCTTTTTTCCTCAAGACATCTGCAGGTTAGGTTAAGAAAACACAGTAACAGCATTACCTTTCTAATTTTAAAGGTTTCATTTTGCCTTCAGGACATGCGAGCAAATAAGAAACATATTTAATAAATAAAGAGTGTAATTTACTTTGGTTAATTTAACAAAATCCTGGAGGGCCATGGTGTTCTGCATTACCAACAGATAAATCTTCTGTAAGCCACAGTAAAATATTTTGCATCAACAAAGCTGGACCCCATAATCAAATAATGGATTAACTGAGATATATTTAAAACACTGTGTGCACGGAATTCTTAGCTGTAGCTGAGCTATGTAGACTTTAGCATGACCTTGTCTGGACAATTACTAAAATGCAATTTCCTATCTTGTCACAGTTGTCTATCTGTATCTTTTATAGGATTCAACTGCATCTGAATAATATCCAAGGAAATATTTTTTTTTCTTAACTGAATAAGCTTTTATATTATTATTTATTTTTAAGCAGAATTTATGCTTTAGATTTGTAATAAGAGAGTTCATTTTTGTATATGAGCATATCAAATCCAGCTTAAGGAAAATATTGTGACTACTCTGTATCTTGGGACAGTTAGAGGTATATCATATCACAAGTTACTAAATTGTACCTTGTGAATGGAATCAGAATAGGATTAATATGTCAAAGTACAGAACCACTCAGCCTTACTGATCCTTGTACCAGATATTGATACTTTATTAAATTCAAAACTGAAAGTTCAGCTGTAATAACTTTCCCTGTTCAGTACAACAGAACTGATCTTCAAGAAGACTCAAACAAGAAAAACTTTGATTCTTAGGCAGGAAAACTGAAGGCTTCATCTACCTACATTTAATGGATATGACCAGTTGTTGAAATGCAGACTCTAAATTACTCATTAAAAATATCCACAAAAACAACAAAATCATATATTTAGGTAAAATTGAAGCTATAAAAACAGCCTTTACATGGAGCATCTAAAATCATCTTTGTGTACAGAATTTTTTTTTGTCATGAGTATCTCCAGGATAGGCATTATGGGCCAAATATAAACACTTTAATATCAGATACTATTATGTCTACAGCAATATGCTGTGTAAAATGTATATAGTACACATATCTATAATTTGGAAAGATTGTTCCCCAAAAGCTACACTTATTTTCCTGATTTTCATTAAAATATTCCTGTTGATTCTGAAAATATCACAGATGACAAATCCCTTAAAAACAGCCTAGACAACCATTTGAATTTTTATTCCATTATCTTCTTTCAAACTGGTAAAACAAGTTTCTGTGGTAGATTCTATACTCTATTAAGCTCATTGCAAAGATAAATCATTAAATCAAGCAGTTCTTAACATTCTTTAAATCAACCTAAAAGATTAAAGTGCTCCATCCCTCGTGTTTTCAGATTTATCATTGCCATAGACACACAGCCTCTGCAAATTGCAGATATATTTGCTAAGGAGAAGGAAACAGCCTCTTTCAGAGGACTGATTTCTTCTTAAGATGATAAGCCACTTATGGCAGACACAGTTCCTTGTATTTGAGGCAAAACAAAAACTAGCAGTTTACAAAATGAGATTTTAGAATAATTCGCCATGGTCCACCCAAGTAGCCAAAACAGATCATTTGACTTTTATGAAATAAGCTATTACTGAGCTTCCTTCAGTTATTGCCTAAGGAAACAATGTTTATTGGCCTAGTTTACAGAATCCAAGGAAAAATTATTCAGCAGACAGAGATGGGGAAAACCCTGATGCAATCCTAACACAAAACTAGCCTTAAACTCACTATAGTTCCTCATAATTTTGATATACAAACTGCATACGACTTCCTTCTTAACCAATCTGATTTTTAACTTGTATAAAAATCTAATGTGACCATTCTTTTTATTTTTACTATTTTTATTTTAAACATCTTGTGAGGTCAGAACTAAAACAGCACTATTCAGCATATGAAACTCTCAGTCATTAACATACTCCTTCATCATAAATAGTATCGGAAACCTAACAAACTGTGAATGTTAACATTGCAGAGGCTAGAACGAACAAATAGTTACTACTAGGGTTTCTTTTATGCCATGTATTTAACAGCTAAAATGCTCAAAAAATACTTCTGGTATCTAAAGGCCAAATACATATCTCTGCACAATTATTTTGATGCTGATTTTAGTTTAGCTTCAGCTAAGAATTCGACGCAAATGTCAAAACATTATGAAGCGTACCATTTATTAAAACCTATAAAGTCCACAGTTTTAGTCTTCGTAGGAGCATCAACATCCATAGCACTAACCACAGAACACAGTATTACAGATTTAAGTGATGGACAAAGCAGATTAGATTTTATGGAGCACTTTTATATTTCTGATGGACTGTACTTATTTTATCTCAATGAAATGATATTGCATATTTTAAAGGGCCGTCAGTCATTTGTAATAAATAAATATTGTTACAGCAACAGATCAACAAGACCTGTAGTCCAGTCTTTAAAAACAACAAATTAGTTTTAAACGTAAAGTTAAAACAAGGTTCGTTTGTAGTAGCTCAGTTTCAAAACAATAAACCATCTGCTTCTCATCAAGAGCACTAATCCTTTCCTTCCTCTTGGCTAAATCTGTTCTCAAAACTGTTGAGCAGTAGCCAGGCCTAATTCACTGTCCTTTCAAGAGCTGTTACTCCTCTGAATAGCTAAGCATCATCAGCTGGCTCACTCAATAACAACCACCCTTCACTTGTACAGAATTTCTTTCTTTGTTTCATACTCAGGAAGGTGAACAACATATGTAGAGAGCAGCAGGGGAAAGTGATTGATACTCTAATTGCCCCACTTATCTTCCCCTGCCAGAAAATGTCTTCACTAGCGAGCACCTCCCCTCAAGAAACACAGCTTTCCAGTTGGGTCCATCAAAACACTGCTAATATTCCCTCACAAAAACTCCAGCAAACAGATACAAATATCTCACCTTACATATAGCAATCTAGATTTTTGTTAACTAGACTCAGACCTGCCACATAATCAAGATGTTAGTGCAGAATAAGGAGGTGGACTAGACAAGTATTTGACAGAAAAAATGAGAAGAGATCGGATTTTATTCCCGCAGCAGAATGAGCTGATTACAGCACAGCATGTGGCCCGAATTAAGAGTCAAACAAGTTCTGTAGTGGTAAATCCTATCCAAAAGCTGTTAACAGAATAACAAATAGTTCAGAGTCTTCATATCAAAACCATCAAAATAACAGAAGACATACAAATAATTATCAGTTGCACCAGGATAAAATCCTAATGATTATCAGAGGCAACCATAAAAGGTTTACAAGAGAGATTTGCAGGGCATGAAATCTGCAGGGAGCCTTTGGATTTTGTGGAAACCAACCTAATATCATGCATGTTCCAGAAGACACTTCTGGAAAAAAACTAAAACTCACATGGCCCACACTTTCACTGACTGCAGACACCACTTTCCATGCATGTTCATGACAGATATTTGACAAATACTGGTTAAAAAAACTTCCAAAACCAGTGATTCCTTCATGTCATTGGACAATCTACACCAGTGCATAACTATCTTTACCAGCAAAATGTTCAGACGTGTTTTTAGAAGTGTGCCTGCATGCCCAAAATGGACAAAACATGTCCTGGGATGACCTACTCAGCACTGAGTGAAGAAAGCAGCTTAATCAAGACAGTTTTGTTTATACAAATGTTTAAATTATATCTTCTGCTCCTTAAATAATATAATATGGGTGGTGTAGTCTTGGGTTTTAATTCACTGAAGGGAGTCAGACTCAGGACAAGTCTTTTCC
>NW_009952533.1:3025657-3046597 GCF_000747805.2 Chaetura pelagica | reverse complement strand
CCCTACACAATGCAAAACACTCACTTTTTAATTTTAGAAAGCTGTAGGTTTTTCTCACTTGCAAATGGCAGTTTCAGTATTTCCCCTAGCTCACAGAAAGCAGATACATTTTTGGGGGGGAACTAATCAAAATATGGAATGTTATTAGTTCATCCTTGATCCTTCATCCTGCAGAAAAGTAATACCGGAAATTCTGTTCACTTTCTAAGACCTTGACAATTGCCATGAACTTGGAGCTCTGTGCATGGTCTTTACTCTAAATGTTTTGTCCCAAACATTGCTGTTTTAATCAGAATATTTTCTGAGTTATTTTATTTCAAAGGAGTTCATCTTCCTTCAGACATTCCCTCCCCTCCCTCTCCTCATTTGTAATAACTATTGTGCCATTTCTTTACATACTAGTCCTTCCCTCCTGACAATTCTAGTTCCTTTTTTTTCCTGACAGTGACAGATGCATCTGATAAGTCATAGAAAAGTAAACTTGACAACATTTTCTACCTTCAACTCAATTTCTAATCTGTTTCTACATTGACTCTTTTGCTCCAGTTAACAAAAAAATGATGCCTCTGAGCTCATATCAATTTTAATATTTACAACCTGTCAAAATGATTCACATTCCTCACTGAAGTCTTAGCTCAGGTGTTTCATTGATCATGTCCAAAATCCCTTTCTCTATTATGAGTTTTAAATCAATCTCTTAGAGCTGGCAACATCCCTCACAGAAAGCAAAAAGACATTTTTAGTACAGATGAGTGAAAGCAAAACATCTAATTCCTATTTAGCTAAGCCTTGATCAACAACACTGAAGTTTCAATAGACCCTGTATAAACAAACAACCAGCTTGCAGTAAGGGGAAATACTGTGACAATAAGGTCTTTGTTGCTCAGCATCAGTGCCAGGCTCCATCCTTCCCCTGGGAGTATGTGTGCCCATGGGACTGCCTGCCCCAGCTGGAGCTGGGGCAACCTGCCCCTCAAGATCCCCCAGAACGTGACCTCAGTGCCACACAGACTCACGTAGCCTGTTTAATCTTCCCACATCTGTGCTCCAAGTTTGCTGACAAGCAGGCAAGTGCAAGTCCCAGTCCCTCTTCCTGGGAAAAATCTAAATGGTACTAATGGGGCTGTTCAGAATCAGAACCAAAAATGTTCCTGCAGAAATCAAACAACATGACTGATTGGTGAAAACAGAAAATTTCATATAGATGATTTAAAATAAATAAGTAAATAAATCCTGCAAACACAAACACTGTAGTAGTGCATTGCCTTTTTACAGCTTTATACTCCATTTCAAATTGTGAAATATTCAAGCTGAAGACTGAAAACACAAGACCCTCCACTCCTGAGAGGTTCTGCCAGCACTGAGACAAGCAACCCTGCAGGACAAGTGGTAAGTGCTATGTGTAGCTGTGAACTGAATGTCAATAAGAAACATGGGAAAAGATCATGATTTTTCTTTCTGTGGACCAACTTGCTCCTTACAATCAGCCTTATTTTATTAATATAACCAGATAAACTCACACAAGGGTCTCATTAAGTCCAGAAGGAAGACCAGCCAACAAAGTCTTGCAATTCATCAGGGTAAAGTCTTCCATATTCAAATGAACTGGGAGGTTTTATAAGGCCTTGAGTATCCCTGCTGTATTAAATATCCTCAAACTCTTTAATCCTACCCTTCAGACAGTATAGTTAGGACAATTCCACATTTAATTTCTCACTTTTATAAAGTTTGACTTTTCTACCTTAAAAATTGAAGACATTCTTTGCAATAATAAAATAACTGCTTTCAAGGATATGAGATATAATGTGATGATAATTCTTTAGAGCAGGAAGTTAAACCTTTTTACAGTGAAGTTGATGGCATAAATTTTATCTACGTATAAATGCTCTATAGCAGTTTTAATATAATTTTGTAAGTCTGACTTCTCACAGTTGGTCTGAAACTATGATGAGATAAATCTCAAGGTCAGAACTTGGTAGCAGCATCTGTGTCTTCTTTCAGTCATTACCATGAAAGAAGCTTGAGATTGATTTTTACAGTAGCAGTGTAAGGATTAAGGTTAACTTGAGGTCATATCCAGTAATTTTTGGTTTATTTTATGAAAACATATCTTCATGCTGTTTGGAATAATGACTCCCAGTTCCAGACCTTCATGGACAAGGACACATTTGGGTTTCCTATTTAAATGTCATGTAATATGCATTTACCCCACTGCTTTTTTTTCAATGAAATATAAATATTTTCTTATTTAGTGGATATCAGACAAGGTTAGTGGTAAGATCTCTTTTGCAAATCCATCTGAATGAGTATGCCTTTGCTGCCCTGGGCAATTCTTTCAATAGAGCTACTCACAGGAACACCTGTTCATGTGGGTGTGCAGTAAGTTACTGTTAATGCATGATTTCAAGTTTTGGGAAGTAAAGAATTTGGCACCAAGTGGCCTGAGACTTGTAATAAACTAGTGGAAGCTGGTGATACGAAGACAGAGCAAAGGCAATCCAGATTGATTAATAGATTCCTGAATTTGCAGCTGTTACAGCAGACACATTTTTTCTGGCATCCTACAGTTCTTAATCAAGCTAAGCATCAGCAAGAGGCACATTTGCAAAAGCATCCTAAAATGTGAATATATAAAATGGTGCATTTGTGTTTTTATACACACACTAGTAACTATCTTTTAGTAACTAGGGAACTGCATACCTACTCCCTGTATGATTGCATAGATACTGTTTAGATGTCTTCTGTGGAGATTTGTTATCTGGTAATGCAGATTTTTACCACTTCCCAGAAGTCTTAAAAATAATTTAAAAAAAAGAAAGATAAGTCATGAAACTATTGTTCTATATCCTCTTACTGGCACTGCTTTTTTATTTCCCCCAACCCCTGAACGGCACACCACTATAAAAGCAATAGTTACAAGTTTCAGAAGTGTATAGAAGTAGCTAAAAGTTGAAAACTTCCTTTTCTTTACCTTTGATTGAAAAATGTTTGGGTTTTGTGTCTCTAAACTCAAAATCAAAACTGCTCCCTTGATGTGCCTTTTATGACATGTTTCACCCCAGAGCAAACACACTGCTAGAAACAAGAGATTGTAATGGAAATAGTAACAAACCACTAAACTGCAGCAGTGCTATCAGGCACGATTACAATTGGTTTTGGTTTGAACTGGGAGCTCCCATCTTCAATATACCTATAAACTTTAAAGGAAGTGTCACGTTTACAAAGATGGTGAAAGATAAATTCAAACTGCAGTGCAAAATAACAGGTAACAATAGAGCTTTAAAGCCTGGCAGAAGCAGGATATCAAAATCTGATGTAAAAAAGCATCAATGATAATTAAAATGAAGCAGCTTCACTAGCACCAGCATGCTCAGATGTACAAAAACATGGAGCAGCACTTGGTTAGGAGATACTAAAAAAGGATAAAAGAGAAAAAAAAAAAAAAAAAAGATTAAAAGGGAAGTTTCATATTTGCCTTTAGGTGTCACAAGTCTTTTCAGTATTTTAAAAGCCTTATATTAACTATGGATAAAGCTTTAAGAAAAGGCAGGTGAACTAACATTCCATCACAAGACTGGGATAGTAAACTTCCTTTATTACTAAAGCATTGTCAGTGGTAGCTGAGAAACTTATGTCAGTACTAATTCACGCTTTATGCCAATACTAAGGATTTTATCAACATAAGTAATTATAGAAGGACCATTTATATCATTATGATTCTCATAGTGAATCTGTGTATAATGAAGCCAGAACTTTGCTTTGTTGCACCAAACTCCACACCAGTTTATTCTATGTAACAGAATACTTGCCACCATGAAATCTTAGTGAAGGGAGAAAAACAAAACCAGAGACATCTTCCCTATACAGCTAAGAATATATAAAATTAAATGTTGGTCCTTAAAATAAGACCACCTTACCAAAGCCACTCTGAAGCCAGAACTGTGTTCAAAGCATTTTGTGGTCTGCTTTGCATGCAATAGCTGAAAAGGATTCTCACCTTTCATGAATGCTGAATCCATCCCACAATACAAGGCACCTCTTTAGATGATTTAACATATGAATAAAGTTATTAGAGTAACTCAAAACCATAATGGTCAGCAATAAAATATTAACGTGTAGAACAGTGTTTCTTGTTTCCAACTTTTGCTGAAACTTCACCAGTTAAAATATAAATGTAACAGTGAAATGCAATCCTCTCTTTTTTCAATACGCTATTTAAATTCACCTGTTTTGTAAAGCTCAAGTCTGCTCACTCACTGGTAGGAATCCACAGCATTCATGGTACTAACTCCCACTAAGTGCAGAAAAAAAATAAGGAAATAAAAATATCTGCTCCAACCACCATCTTTCAATATCTTGTAACAACTTTTGCTGAGGATTCAGAAGTTTTAATTTATACCTAATTCAGTATAAGGGCATGACAAACGGGAAGAGAGAACAAGGTCACTGCTAAGCAGCTGGATGACATCTAAACTAAACATCTATTCATATACATTTCATTTTTGTCTCAGAAGAAACCAGTGCTGTTTTAATAACCATTACCATTCCTTCCATAGAGCCAAGCACACAAATAGATAGTGTTGCACCAATTTTTACTACCTGCTGACACAGACAATGGCTTTAACTAATTAAAAAAATCTGCACTGTTATATTAAGGCCAGAATATTATTTACAGGAAAAAAGTGTGCACACTTACCCACATATAAATCCATATGAATGGACATCAATGTACATATGGTATGCTTAGGAAACAATAACTGCTAATTCTTTTCCTTTAATCTCATCACACTAATAACATTCATTACTGATGCTAGTCAAATTCAAGTCACAGCTACCTAACAAGACTAATTCATAGTCTCAAGTGCTCTCTGAAGTCCTCCAGTGAATAATCTTAACTGTTCTGGTTAGTGAAAGGTAAAAGACATTTTAGTTACATACAGAAACTGTGAAATTATTAAATTTTTCCATTAGGAAAACATCTAACATTACAGTTTTTATGAATTAACTCTCATTTTTTTCTGTCTTAAGAACAGAATTAAGTTAATAAAATACTATTAAAAAAAAAAAAAGATTAAAGGATATTCCCTACAATAAATAAATTTTCTACCTGTAAACAACACACATGCACATGTTCCAAGCTCTTTGGTAATTAAATTGTTTCAAAACTTTTGTCACCTAATAAAAGTGACAGCTTAAGAATGGGGTTATTTTTGAGACGACACCTTCAGGCTCTTTGGCAAAAGTCTTCACATCTCTAAGTCAAAGTTCAAATTAGGTAAATCAGATAATGTTGCATTACCTAACTTCCAACAGTATATTTTTCAGGGATGAAAGTGATAAATATTTAATAGTATTTATAGAAGCCTAAATATTTAGTATGTATTTACACCAAATGTCACTACCGTTCTCCTTGAATTTGAAAAGTCTTCATTTTGATCACAAAAACTCAAGTAAGTGGGTTCCCTGAAAACACTTTCTACTTCCCTCTGAAAACAGAAGCACGTCTGACTACTAAACAGAGTTCTCTACATACCACAGAGAACTTCTTACAGATCCTCCCCATTCCAGAGTGGACTCATCTACCACTATTTTCAGGGGAGAATATAATCTGTTTAACATCTAGAACACAAGTTAGGAAACCTAAAAGTGGGGAGAGATGCATGGAGGAGTTTTTGGGACCTTCAGCCTTTTAAGCCTCTCTCCCAGTCTAAAATAAAAATTAACTCTTGGTTATTTTTGGTGTTGGAAAAGTTGATTTCTCTTTCAGCAGAGACATTCAGGACCTCATTTCAGGGCATAGTATTCTGAAATTTACTTTTAATAAGGTTTAGACCATCCCACTGTAAAGGGAGACAATTCCTGACTTGACCACTCAAGGTTAGAATTTCAAAAATCTTCATTAAAAAATGTACTGTTTCAACATACAGATTCATGGTACACTGCCTTTACTAATTAAATTAATAGCTACACTTGCTTCCTAAAGAGATTAACTTCTGCATTGCCCTCAATGAACGGGTTAGTTGCTAGGCAGCCCTCACTGGAGTTTTGGCACTATGTTCTTATCTCTGAGGACAAAGGCTGCTATGCATCTTGCACCGGGAGAATGAATGCTACACTGCTCTCACTAAGTGCATTCATCTCAGTCTTTATATCTCAATTGCTCTCCCTTAATTATTTTAATCACTTGGTACATTCTAGTGTTGCAAGCCTATTTAATATGGAGTATATTCTGACTTGTATGCAACTGAATTGCTTCCATTTTTTCCTCCCTTTTCAGATTACCACCTCAAAATTTATTCAAAGTTACACATGAAGGTCCCACAGACAGAGCATGTCACATCTGCTGCTTCAGTAATATTCAGTCTGATATTTAAGCTCTTCTCAATGCTTTTCTACCCACTGAACTGCTCATTGAAAAAAAACTGTTGACTTCGATCATTTTATTCCTCACTTCATATCTGGGAAGTCATACCTTTTATTACAGCCTCCCTGTGCCAGATTCCTACCCCTACCCTCCCAAAACAAAACAATAAATCAACACAAGCAGCACAGTTCCCAGGATTTAATTGAAGATATGATTTATGCCACCAACAGTCTGGTCTCCTTTTCTACCGAGCAGCTGGACCTCCAGTTATCCAGATCTGGATGTACCAACTCCCTTTTCAGTACCCAGATGATTTATAAAGAATAAGATGCCAGCGTTGTTTTCTCATTGACAATCTGGCCTGTTTTTCCTAGTGAATAGATCCACATACAGCCCACATCTTTGTGCTGTATCAACAGCTGGGGAAAATACAGATTTCAGCAAAGCTGAAGAGACAACTCCTAATCTCCAAAACAAACCAACCCAAACCTAAGTAAAACAAGTAAAAACTTGTGACTAAGCTGAAACTAGAATTCACTTCTGGACTAACTCTGTCTCACAGTCTTAATAAAACAACAGAGATGTTAAAAATTATATGTATAGGTGTGTTATTAAGAACATGCTTCCAGTGGCTCTATTGGAAAATGAGGTAGTGATCAATGAATGCAAGGACATAAATCACAGCTGAAAGACAGTTGTTTTTTTTTTTCCAGTTAACTTCTAAGTTACACAAAGACTTATTAAAAAATGTATTTTTTGATTTGCAATGTTTGTATTCTCATGTCATGCCAAATTTACATGAACCTGTGTTTTTCTGTTTTGCTTTTTATATTGTAGCTCATTTTATCCATTTCTGAGTACCTGCTGTTCTCTAGATGTTACTCATGTAATACAATTATTCCAAAAAGCACCATTTGACTGGATGGTCCAAACTCTAGAGAGACTGAGTCAAAGAACCTGAATAATTAATAACATATCTGTACAAATTTGAATTCCCTTGTTCAATCAAGAAATAATATAATTCATATTCTTTGTAATGAATATGTAAGCAGAGTCAAGTTGAAACATTTTGATAAATAGTTTGCCTACCCTTTTGCCCAGTTGTGAGAATTGGCAAGGTTTCTTGCAATTATCTAGAGTCAAAATCTGTCAGAAGGACTGCAGTTTTTTTCCCAGGAATAATACAAGAAACAAGAAAGACCACAGGAAAAGTCAGTCAATTCTTCCTCTAAATGGTAAAAATATGGAGATTATAGGCTAGACTGGAACTCTAAAAAACAAAAAAAAAAACAAAAAAAACATTATATATATATATGTGCAGAGTCTGAAAAGAAAAATTTTAGGAAGGAAAATAATGGTAATGTTGACTTCATAAAAATAATATATCATGTTTTTGTTTTTAAACAAAGGTTAAATCCTGGCATTAGATGCCATCAAGGATTTTAATCTTCCAAACTGTCACTTTTTTTTCTGTAAATATCAAACTGATGACTGCTCAGAGAAAAACATAAAGTAACCACCTTGCTTGAAAGTACCTTTATTTCTTATAATATGTCAGCTTCTTTCGACATTACATGGAAAAATACTGAATATTCAAAAAATTGCCTGAAAATTTACCTCTTCTGAGACATCATTCTCTCTGTTAATGATGCATTAGTTACTGGGAAGTATTTGAGACTGACATACATAATTTATATTGCAAAGTCACACACAAAAAAATATTTTTCACTCTTATTACAACATTAAAAAGTGCTTTAGAAATACGTGCAAATATGTACGGAGTAGACCCTACATTTTTAAGACTCAAGGAAAAATACTGCTATTTTTATTAATTTCAAGCAGCCAGGACAAAAATTCTGAGAATAACACACAAAGTAATGGTTAGTATGTTAGAACACAAGATAATGAAATATCAGGCAAATTTATGATCTATTTAGGAGAAATCTCAGTATTCTAATGATGGCAATTGTAAAATAAGTGAAGAATCATAGAACTGTTTTGGTTGTGTAAGAGCTTTAAGATCACCAAGTCCATCCATTAACCGAACACTGCCAAGTTCACCATGAAACCATGTTCCTAAGCACAACATCTACATCTTTTTGATACCTACAGGAAAGGTGACACCACCACTTTCCTGGGCAGCCTGTTGTAATACCTGACAGCCTTTCAATGAATAAATTTCATATCCAATTTAAACCTTCCCTGGTGCAACTTAAGGCCATTTCCTCTTGTTCTACTGCTTGATACTTG
This sequence comes from Chaetura pelagica, assembly GCF_000747805.2. Taxonomy (NCBI): domain Eukaryota; kingdom Metazoa; phylum Chordata; class Aves; order Apodiformes; family Apodidae; genus Chaetura; species Chaetura pelagica. The sequence continues at coordinate 3,037,983 of NW_009952533.1, read as the reverse complement.
GGAGACCAACACCCACCTCGCTACAACCTCTATTCAGGTAGTTGTAAATCCAACAATACAATTATTATTGATAGAATAGTATGGCCTTTGAATCCTCTCCCTTTGACCAGCTGTTGATTGTTTTTATATAGGCAAGGACATATGTATCCATAGACTTTGCTACATAAGAGTAACAGCTATAAACAACAACAACAAAAAAAGACAACTGAACAAACCAGAATAACTTTCACCTTATTTATACTACAAAACAATTTAGAGACATCCAACTGCTTCAGAATTAATAGGAAGTTATACATATAAAGCATTTAGAATTTCGTATGATAGAACTGGTCTAAGTTTTTACTTTTAAACTAAACACTTTGAAAAAAAGTGAGGCAACAGTTTGTTTTTTTAATCAACATTTCATAAGGGCTTTTTAATGCAACCCTTTTGATTGCTTATTTCTCACAAATAGACTTTTTCCCAGAGCAGAGAGTTTGAGCACAGTTACAAAGCTTGGAAACCAAAAGAGCTAGAACAGAAGTCCCCCAAAGACCACTGAAAGAGCTTACTCAATATCTAATCAGGGAAATTTACTTTATGACTGGCTCACTGATTACTGAGGAAATAAAAACTGTCTTAAGACTGAGAAGGAAAGGAAAGTTCTTGTTCCAAATATATGAGAAAAGAGGGAATATTAAAAGACATGCTCTGTGGCATCAGGAAATTGTTGATTGCTCTATCCCAACAACTTCTCAAACTGTTACATTAACAACTCGGTAATTTTCAAGTTCTTTATTTCTTGTTTTAAATTTGGCTCCCTCAAAATAAAAAACATATAAATTTAAATTAGATCTGACATTAGAGCACAGAAAGTATCGTTCAGGCTTATACATAGACAGATTTAATTATCACCCAAGCAAACACAAACAATTCCCTATTCTCTATGCATGAGAAAAAGAAGAGCACATGCTCCTTTCTGAAACCAAAGCTTTTCACAGCATTAGCACCCTCAAAATAGTCCCAAACTTCAAAAGCAAGGAACTAGTTGCTGGCATGTTTTCTGTAGCTAAGAATATGTCCCATAAGTTTCTCTTTTAAGAGGAAAAGCAATAATTACAACATCTGTGGAGAAAGAGAGAAGATGTGCAAGAAAGTGTATCAGGTGCCAATATACTTTATGTGAAACAAATTAATTGTTGGAGAATTTTTTTCATTTTATTTTTTAAAGAAGGTTACAAGCACCAAGATCAAAATGTTAGAAAGATGCAGAGGAGGTACAACTTAGAGAGAGATAGATTGAACACTCAGCAGAACATTTAAGTCAATAGAAATAGCATTCAAAACTGTCCTCCACACATTGACTGACAGAAGTTGTACAATTTGTACTGTCTTGAGCAGAAAACTCACACAGATTGCACTGACAGGTTATGAGTCTGCTGACTATAATATCAGTTGAGTTAAAATTCTGTGTGTTTCTATACAGATATTTAGAGAGTGCTATTTCTGAGTCCATGTGCTCATCTCAATCTATGAGCTTGAGAAGAGTTACTGCTGATCCTGTTCAAGCCAATAGCAATTAGTCAAGATTTTCTCCATGTTCTCCACCTATTGCTTATCTTCACCCCAAATCACTATTGACATCATTCAGATGTTTTAATGACTCTAGATTTTGGAACAGACTTTAGAACTTGAAACTTGCACTGAGATCAGATGATAATACAGTTTTAAGTGCATTATGCAGACAAGTTTACTACATCTAACATGTCAGAACTGTTTTTTGTGACACTGCCTGAAAGACTGGACATATGCTATCTTTTAAAGATTAAATATGAAGCTTGATACAGCAAACAACCGAGTGAAACTTTGTTTATTCTCAGTAGTATACAAGCAGATATTTCTGTAACAATATTTACAAATGCATCTAAACATCCTGCTGACACAAGATTTCAAGGGAGTCCAGAAAGGCAAACAATATGACAGTAAAAAAGAATATGGAATATACGTCAAATAATGAAATCTAATGCAAATACAGCTACTACCAGAGGAAAAGTAGCACCAGAGTGCTTGTCTCTAAAAATCAGTGTGATTCAAAATGTATACACAGTCACTGCACCATGCCATTCATGGCAAGTAATGAGCCATGTTCTGTGATATATGAAGATACCTGGAAGACAGACAAGGGTTGGAGTAAGAATAGCTTTATAAGCTGTATTGTTAGTTGAAATTATTCTAAATTTGAATCTCCTATAGCATGATTATACTAGCAAGATTACTGGATAAGAATAAAACATCCTCATCAGTTGTTGTTAGAATCTTAGTCATGAAAGATCACACAGAGAGAACTTCTGCTATAGGCACTTCTGATATAATTCAGATTGAATATAATTTTGCAAAAGCTTGCTTTATTTCCATAATTGATGTTCAGAGTGAGAATCATACCTGAATGCATTGTTTTTATTTTTTGTCACAACGATTAATCACATAGGCCTTGTACCCAGCTCATGCCCCAAAACTCGCAAAGTCTTAGAATTACAGTAAGTAGATCTACCCTAGAGAAAAAAAGACATGGTGCACTTTTGTCCCATTATGCACTTTTGCCACTACAGAGGCTAAAACATCATTTGAATCCATTCTCTACCAGTTATGATCATCATAACCAGACATCTTAACACAGGCAAGATACATGTAAAGAAAACCACATTTTTTTTAATAAGTAAACACACAATCTGAAGTTTAGCAGTTTAAACACAATGAAATGCATATATTTCTACATTTTTTTTTAAACATAGATATTTTAAAATGTCTCCTATACTGGAAATTAGTAAAAATAAATACCTAATAACTTCTGTGTTATCCTGCCTTCTTCTTGTTAATTTTAAGCAGGAAGAACAAAAAGGATGTTACACAGGAAGTAAACATTTCTGAAAGACAATCTACCTCCACTGAATGAGCAAGAAAATTCATATTCTCAACAGCAAGCACTTAAATTAATAGTGTCTTTACAGCAACAAAGATACATTCTATCTACAATGGCAAAGAATTTTACAACTTCCTTTTCTGTAAATCATGCAAAACCTGCACAGAGAATAGTGTCTGTTCAGCTACCATCCTCCATCACTAAGCACAGAAATAATAATATTACAAAACACTTGCTCACTGAAGACCTGTATAAACAAAATTCTCCAAACTGTGATTTTGAAAAAAACTCATCTTTAAGGAAATGTTCAAATATTCATTAAACAAGCAAAAACATCTGCCAGCTCTCAAACATCCACTCTGCCTGCTATCCTCTTCCCTTCTCAAAAAGATCACCTTTTACAATCATGCTGCAATGAACTCTGGGAGTAGTAATTTGTATAACACACATACACCTTACAGAACTATTTCTCTCTCTGTCTGGGTCTGAAAGAATTAAATCAGAATGCTTCTTTTTTTTTTTTTTCCTTTTTTTCTACTCAAGAAATGCCCTTCCTTAAAATTTAGTATGAGAAGAATTACCCCTCTCAAATTCAAGCTTCATTATTCATAGAGGTCTAAGCAAAACTCTTCTGAGAAGAATCCCCCAGTGTCAGTCAATAGGAACTCTGCAAGATTAAAACAAACAGGATTTGGCACTAAACTTCACTGTCAATGTTTTGTTTTCCTCTCACTCACTTAAAAAATGGCTATGCTATCAAAATTCTTATTTTCAGACAATGAAAAAAAAACAACTGTTCGAGTAACCTATTCTTAGATAAATATGACATAAGCCAAAACAATTTGTAATACAAGCTATTTTCAGATACCTAATTCCTAATAAAAATATCAAAATAAAGGAATTTCTCTCACTTTCATGCTACAAATGTCTCTGAGTCTCCCTATCCTAGGAAACAGGTGAACTATACACATTTGGTAAAACAGGAGTTTAATTTAGCTTCCCTGACACTCATCTTTTTTATTTTCTTGGAATTCCTGAATCTGATTTGATTGCATAAGAAGTTCATTTTTAAAATAAATATAAGAATGAAAAGCCCAATCTAACATAATCATACCTGATGAATAATTTTATCATAATGTATATGCTTTCTTTTTTACCTCGACACTGGCAAGGAAAATAAAAACCCTCTAGATTTTCTTACAGATGAACCAACATCACAGCTGCTTAGAAACAGTTACTCTCATCTTTGCAAACACTATTTTCTGTGCACTTCGTGGACCATTAAGATGATCTAATTTATGAACCGAAAGGATTGCTATTCAGAACACTCAGTCCCTCTGCTACTTACAGTGCCAGAACACTCCAAGCTCACTGGTGACTGAAGTCTCACAATAACAACTGAGGTTTCATTGAAGATTTTTAACTAAAATAGTTATCTCTGCGAACCACTCATGTCAAGTTGAAGCAAATCTTTACCCTGATACTGAAACCTAAGGCTAGAAAATGAAATGTCTGCTGCTTTAGGAATTATATATAAGCTGTACAATCTCTAAGGAGTAACAAGTGTGCAGCACTAATTCACAACCAGTATGAAGGGTCTGGTGCTAGAGACAGCTAAAACTCACTACTTTCCTTTATAGTAACATATGTAAAAACAGGGAAAATCACTTTAAAAAAGTAACTGTTCTTCATTGAAAGCTTTAGGCAAAACCTGCTAATACTAGAATTAGCTTGTGATTTTTGCCAGGCATAAAGCCGAGATCAGAAACTACTTTAATCTTCCTCAGCCCTCTCTGATTTGAAGACAGTATCAAATACTGAGTGCATGTTTATGAGAACAGAACAAGGTTGGACTCCCTGCTTGGGGATCACACTTGCTTCATTTTAATTAAGGAATACTTTGCCCAAGTCCCCCAGGCTAATACAAGTCTAATTGAAGTCAATACTAAGTCCAATACATCGCCATATGTGCAATCTAAATTCACATCCTCAGCTCACCTCAAGCAGATGAGAATATTGTGGATGGACCTAATACAGCTTGCAAAGGGACACCAACAGTTCACATCCCTTGAGATGTCCAACAACAGCAGACTGTGCTGAAAACTGAACAACAGAAAAGATAGATACAGCATCAGAAGAAGTCAGCTGCAGTCAGTGAGCTCAAGATGAGCTCCTCTGGAAGAGATGGGTAAACTCAAACATCTGCTTGTGCCCACAACCATGCCTCTGTGTTAAGCCTTCACTATCCCTTTCCCCAGCAAAGAATGTGCAGAAATTCTGAGTGCTGAGGCCACCTACTTCGGCATCCGGGATTCTGGAAAGGCTAATACCCTCTACCACACAAAACCCAGTAAATCAAGAATTACCAATATTCTGTCTCATAAATCCCTTTCACAGCACCTGCTACCGTGATACTGGTCAAAGGCTAGGTGAAGTAGCATATAAACTATCTGTGGCAAGGGAGACTTAGAGCTAAGCACAAATATATCTTATTTATGCCTCTTCAAATATGACTGTAGGACCTATGATGACATTACTAACCATTTTGTATATTTACTCAAGTAAATAAGAACTCATTAAAAAATAGTATATGCTTTATTATTTCCTAAATATAATGTTGTTAAAATATACTTGCCTATTTAAAAACAGTTAAAGAAGAACAAACAAAAGAGCTGGACAAGAACATGTTACATGACACAGTGAATGGTGAGAGAACATGTGACATTCAGAAGCTAAGACCAACACCTGTACAGTTTTCAAGAGACAACATATAGTGAATTATTTAATGGAAACTGGGGTCAGCAACCAAAAAAGACATTGCTATAAAGACAGGATAAATCAATTCTAATTATATCCAGAAACTTATTCAGGCCAAATGGTCAAGTGTTTGGTTCTATTTGCATTTTGTTCACATTTCTAGACCATGTCTAAAAAAAACTTGCAGCTGCCTATAGTTAGTATTTTATCTGGCCTTATATTCTTTCTCACCTTTTAAAAATGAAAATAATTTGAAAGTTACTTATAATTATTTTTATTCCTTAATACAAAATTTCATGCATGTATCACATTTTCTATTCTAAATAGAATTGTTTTTTAAGTGTACTGAAAGTTGAGAGGATGGTGTTTTTAATCATTCTGCAGCTTTTCTCAAATATTTTAAGTGGCAATGGCTGTATATGGAGCTACTCTTTCAATATCATCTTCTTCCTACCAGAACAAATGTGAAGCAAGTCAGAAGGAGTTTTTAATAAGTCTGAACATATTCCCCCCAGAGTCTATCAAAATTACTAACTCAGATACTTCATATCTTTCTACAACTGTCAGTAAAATCAGATACCATAATGAATATTCACAAGTGTTGTTGCTCTAGCTTGAATTTTAAAAAGAAAAGAATTTATATATTTAGTTAGCTTAACCTGTCTATTCTTCAGGTCCTACTGCATATACAAATTCATGTTTTGTGGTAGTTCTAAAACCTCCAGTGGATTTTCCTGAAATACAAATCTAGTCTTATATAAAAAAAAAAACCCTAAACCTGCCCAGTATCTCAAATTGCACAATTTGCACAAGAAAATCTAGTCACGCTGTTCATTATGAAAATATAGACATGAAAATCAAGAGGTTTGCAGGAACTGAGTATTGTTGGCAATACTAAGTAGGATTGTATTTTTCAAAGAGCATGTCACCTTCAGACTTAGAGTTCTTCACAAAACAAAACAAAAACAGAACACCAAATAACAAACCACCAACAAAAACACCCAAACCCTATAGTCTTTATGATTGCAATACAAAGGCCTGGATCGAGTTATTGAATGCCTGGTATATATGCAAGACTTGCATCACAATGAGTTCCCTAAGTGATAAACAGAAAGGAACATGAGGAAAAGGAAGGTGGAGAGGTGAGAAGGTGAGGGTGAGATATCTAAGGTAATTTCAAGTCTCATACTCCAAGTAAATGAGATTAATCCAGCCATCACCACACATTCCAAAAAGATTTACCAGCCCCTGCCACTGCTTCCTTCATGCATTGGAAAGGCCCTGTCTGTTCTTTGGCTTTTCCAAAGCCAAAACTGCCTTTCCAAAGACCTCACACTCAAGAATGTGCCAGTCTCACTGAGCTTCTATCTCAAGAGACAATGAAAAATGGAAAAGAAGAAGACAGAAACTCACCTCCATACTTTATAAACTTAATTTTTGAAAATAACTGTCAGTAATGACTATAGACATGAAGCTAATGAGGACAAGAGCACTTTCAATTCCTAAAGACTTTAGCAGGGGCTGATAACACTTATTCTTCCCAATTCAGACCCCAAACTTCTCAAGACCTAGAAAAACTCGGCAGCCTATTAGTAAGCTATATATACCCAGGGAACAAACACATATATCAGTCTTTCATCAGAGATAATAGACTGGACTGCTTTGATATGAGCAGCACAGAAATCAGTTGTGAAGAATATAAAACAGCTGAATTAAGCAAAAGGACTCTCTATTAGAGTGTTTTTATTATTTTTATCTTTTATTCAATGTACCATCAAAAGCAGTAGCATTTGAAGAGACCTATTCAAAATGGAACTTTAAATCTGGTATATCACATATCTGATACAGATGGATACTTAATATTAGCATAGACCTCTCAAATTACTATTAGTCACAAGTGTACTGGACAGCACTTAAACAGAAAAGGTGAATAAAACAGAACTACTGTTATTCTAGCTAGTTTTCACAAAGAAAACAAATTTGACCCACCAAAATTTGGTCCAGAAATATAGGTACTAGGTAACTAGTAAGAAAAACAAAACAAAACAGGAACTGATATTGATGAACTGCAAAAACAATCAACCACTCCAAAGTCCACATATTTTTTTCCATATACATCTTGCTTTGTCCTTACTCACTGTATGTAATTACATCCCAATACATAGATAGCTGCACTCTAAATAATAGTTCCAGAAGAAAAAAAAGACAGGGAAGGAAGAACTGTGCTTCCAGAAAAAAACTACTCTGCTTTCTGAAAGCCATATTTTAGACACATATGTAAACATACAGCCAAACGAATTTATCAGCTCTAATAACCTGCTGAAAGCAAGACTCATTCAAACTCACATAACATATTGACAAAAGCTATTGCTGGATAGGTCATTCAATTCACAGGACCTTTCAACCCCACTGAAAATTTCAGAGGGAAAGAAAACAAAAAACATCAAAGTCTTTGTATTTAGTATATAGAACTTTTTGCCAGTTCAAGTTTAAGACCTTTTTAAAAATGCACTGTCAGCAGCATAGCTTTTAAAGGTAAAATGAGGCCTTTAAAGCAGGTATCCCACTGTGCATTCTACCACCGAGTTGCCTGTGGAGTAGAAAAAACAAGGGCAAAGATGGGACTGAAAGTCTCAAACACTCTCTTACAATAGCTTTCATCTTCTCTTCCAAATCTGTAACCTTTGAAGACAGAATGAAACGCAGTTAATGCGTTTACAAATAGGCTGGAACCTGCTACGTTTATAAAGGAAACTCACAAAGGGCACAAATGTCCACTGGAACCTCATTATGCTATTTAAAGGGACATTTCAGGACTGGCAGCCCTCCAGTTCAACACCTTTTTTAAATTTCATCTGTTTGAAAAGTTCATGCACAGATTCTTTCAATGATTCATCACTTCTCTCTCTGAAAATGAAAACAATTAAAAATGTCACCGATCTATGATAATACGAATAGGAAGCACTTTTGTGACAAGTTACAAATCTATCCTTACCCTTCCTCTTCAGCAGGGAAAATACTAAAGATCCAGCTGACAAAATATCCGTCACCTTGCACATTTATAAATACGGTCTCTCATAATGCTAAATAAGCAACAAGGAAACAAAGCCCACTGTCCAGAAGTCACTAGTAACTGTGAAACAAGCCAATATGCACAAATGATAGAAGAAAACATTTTGGTGAAGATGACTGTAGATGTGATCCTTCAGCACACTCTGAAAATAGTTAAACATTAGACTCTGAAAGGCTGCAAATAATAGGAAGCACACAGTAGCCTGGCAAGTTTCCTTAAAACATGCTCCATAGAAATAAAAAAGAGACCACAGTAGAAACAAAGCTTCAGAAAGAAATATAATTTTCTATTATATATTCCACTAAATTTTATGTACAGCCACTATTTAAATAAAAGGCCATAAAACTATTTTGTTATCTGCTTTTCAAATTTTGTTTGCGTATTTGAGGGTATAAAATCCGTACAGTAACTTTTAAAATTATTTTTTCTTTATTTTTTTCATTGCTTAATTTTTAGCACAACTGTTTGTTTATTTCTGGATTTTTCAGTTTCTTTACAGAACCTCAGTAGGACAGTTCTGATCAGCAACAGTTAAACAGATTTTTGTTTCCCATAACTGTACTGTTTTAAGACTCACATTCTGGCAATACTGAAACTGTCATACTGTCTTTTAAATAACACACCGCGTGCTTTAGTAGACGTATTTCCTTTTATCTAACCTATTAGCAGAAAGGTCAATGGTAAGACACCCTCATAACTGAAAACATTTCTGTGGGAACTTGATATATCCTCCATCTCATACTTCATGCAATGTAGTTCCTCATAAACCCTCCCTAATTCTTGCCTAAAAACCTATTTTCTATGCTTCACTTTATCTATGACTATCGTCACAATAGAAAATGGATAGATAATAGACAATGTCAGAATGGTTCACAGTAACATACCCAAATCTAGTTTACCTAACAACATACAGCAGTACCCCAAGACATTGAGATTGCAGTTTACAGACCATGTAATGTTTTTGGGCGACAGAACTGGAGCCACATAGTATATGCAAATGAAATTTCTGAAAAATCACACATTTCATCATTCTGATTGTTACTGTCCCCATTCTTCCTCCTCAAACCCGCATTGTCCTTAACAAACACAGGTAAACCTGCACCCATCAGCACAAATTCATCCACATAGACACACAGTCAATCATATTAGGGGATTTTAAGCATTTCCATCTCACTAATGTGCACAGAGTGATCACACAAGAAAACCCAACAAATCTTTAGAGATCATAGAATCATTGAAAGGTTTGGGTCAGATAGACCATAAAGATAATCTAGATCCAACCCTCCTATGTGGGCAAGGACACCTCTCACTAGATCAGGTTGCTTAGAGCCCCATCCACCATGGCCTTGAATACTGCCAGGGCTTTTATGACCTCCTTGGGCAACCTGTTCCAGTTCCTTGCCACCCTCATAGTAAAGAATTTCTTCCTAATATCCAATCTAAATCTCCCCTCTTCAAGTTTTGAGCCACTGACCCTTGTTCTCTCTCTACATGCCTGTGCAAGAAGTCCAGACCCAGCTATCTGGTAGACCCCATCAGGTATTGGAAAGCTGCTATAAAGGTCACCTCAGAGCTCCTCTTCTCCAGGCTGAACAACTCCAACTTCCTCAGCATGTCTTCATAGGGGAGGTGCTCCAGGCCTCTGATCATTTTTGTCACCTTCCTCTGGACTTGCTCAAGGAACTCTATGTCCTTTTTATGCTGGTAGCTCCAGAACTAGACATGGTATTCCAAGTGGGGTCTCACAAGAGCAGAGTAGAGGGGGAGAACCACCTCCCTCAACCGGTTGGCCAAGCTTCCTTTGATGCAGCCCAAGACACAGTTGGCTTTCTGGGCTGCAAGCACACATCACCGGCTAATGTTGAGCTTCTCATCCATCATCACCCCCAAGTCCTTCTCCTCTGGCCTGTCCCCAGTCCTTACTCCTCCCAACCTGTACCCATGCATGGGATTGCCTCAATCCAGGTGCAGAACACATCACACGTCTCTGTTTCGACATCACCTGTAGTAACATTTACTTGTGAAAAAGAATGGCAACCAAGGGAAATCCTGTTTTGCCCTGGAATTCTTAAAGGACAGCTAATTAATTCCAGAATTCATAAACACCAACATGATAATACCCACTCTGAAGATATTAATATTTTCCAGCCACACAAATTAAAAGCAAAATAACTATGCCCTCAGGAAAAAGGAAAAAAAAAAACTAATATTTTTTTTTACAATCCCTCTATTACTGAGCTCTAGGCTATACCTTGGAAATGTAATTTCATGGAGCAGTTCCACAGCAACACAGTTTGAACCACAAGAAAGCTCACATCAAAGCAGAAAGGTGACAAGATCCAGACTGATCATTGTTCTCTGAAACAACAGCAGTACTCTGAGAACGTCTGCCTCTTATCACTGACTTTCAACCGGTTGTCTCCAATTTTTTGCTGCACTACAGTTGTTTTTTGACAGTTTCAAACTGATGTATTAGCAGTTCCCAAAGGTGAATTTAGGAGTGTGTGCTAGTTGTAAATTCATCTAGCTTTACTTTCTGGATGATCTGTATAGGAATCTAAGGTTAAAATGTGATACGATGTGATCTGAAAATCTCTATTTCCATTACAAGCACTCTGAAGAATTAACCTAAAGCTGTTTATTTATTCTATGTTTTATTTATGAGCATGAGTTTACAAACTCTTTGCTATTGACAACCATACAATCCAACAACTTAAGCGTACTTTGTCACGAGCTATCTGGGGAAACTGGCTGAGTTGCAGACATGGCCTATGAAAAGCCACGAGAGACTGACAAAAAAATAGCAATCCAGCTTCCAGACTTGGAAAAAGCCACAAATTCTCTTGGGTGCTCTCAGTGGCCTTCAAAGGGAAAGATAAAGAATGCAATGACTGCAGGTTTTAAGCTCTTTTGGAGTTCTAACTTTTTCAATTAAAACAACTCTTCTGGGCACTTGATGTTACTACTCAAGTTGGGCCATCAAAATATTATCTCCTACCCCAGAGAGAGCATGCCAATTAAAAAACAACTGTTGTTCCATTCAGGTGAACCCAAGAGATGTCAAACAAAGCAAGCCTCAAGATCTAGCCCACATCACTAATGCAGTGGCTGCACCACTCAGACACAAATTTGGGTTCCTTTTATAGCTATTTGGATCCACTGACAGCTCACTTCTCCATGGATGAAGTTCACTTCTTGACACCCCTCCCAGTCTTGCCCCTGCATGTATGGTCCGACTGCTTTATTCAGGTCTGCTCTGACATAAATATCAACATTTACAAAGCTCATTCAGCTGGCAAACTCAGCAGGTAACTCTTCACAGTTTTTTTTTCTCCTCTGGGTTAGTATTTCACATTTTTCATTAGACTTGGTAGAAGGTAATTTCTGGCATTAGCTTTCATTATCCTTAGAGGTGCTTCAATCTTTTAGGAATAACTTAGCAAAGAAATTTGAATATACATTTTTAATATTTCTTTCAGGAAATGATCTATGTATTATTGCCTCAATCCTATTAATTTCTGACTATGAAAAATCCATATTGCACTTTAAATACAAACACTGATCTTTACAATAAAATTCTGAGTATGAACTTTCCCT
>NW_009952533.1:3014249-3025438 GCF_000747805.2 Chaetura pelagica | reverse complement strand
CTTTTACTAAACTAATCACTTCAGTACTGAAAGAATAAGGGAAACCAGTAGTAACTGTCATAAAAAGATGGCATAGTCAGATGAGATCACCTCTTTTCCTGTTAAGAAGGAGTCAGAGAAGCTGAAAACACCAATAATGCATGAAGAAACCTGGGACTTCCTTCATCAATGACTTCTTGGGACTCGCCACCAATAAAGAGCCCAGTCAGAATTTTGAAACTGCACTGATGTGTCTTTCAAACACTCCTCTCGGAGCAATCCCTAGTCTCTGACCTACAAACTTAGGTATATTCAGTTGCAACAGAGGGGACTGTGGCAGCTAAAATGCTATCTGGTTACCTTTACACGACACAATTCCCTCTGGGAGACCAAGGGCTCAGTGGTGTGCAGTACTCTAGCTTCCCTCTGGTTCTTGGCCTGCCTCCACAAAGCACAGGCACAGTAACTCCGGAGCTAGAAAGAAGGTAGCAAATGTATTAAACTGATAGCATGAGGCTTGAGAAGTCTGCATTCATCTAATAAAAAAAAATATCTTGGCAATTACACATGTAAACTCTAGTAATCTCCAGTACTCCAACTTGTGCTTCACCATTGAACCAGATAAAAGGGTCCTGTAAAATTCTTGGAAAAAAGTGGCAGCCAATTTAGATATCTGTGTATAAATATACATCTTTATATGCATTTTAATAGCTATTAAACCGGACTGCTTTCTAAAGCAATAATTTCTGTATTTGGATTGAAAGCGATACAAGCTTCAAAACTCCCATTGAGTTCACAGGGTCACGGTCTCACCACTGAGACTTCCTAAAATGCATTTTGCTGTTAGTAGACACCATTAAATCTGCTGACTACATACTACTATTGTCTTATTATGCAGTCTCACTATTCTACTGCGCATTATAAACCCTGCAGTATTAGTCAGAAATGGTTACTGAACAACCGTGGCAACATACAAATAAAATATGAAAGAAGAAATATGTTTATTTTAATTTTTATATTAAAGTCAAATTATACTGAATATCATTCTGGTTTATAGGTTAATAGAATACAAGAGAAATCAATTATGAGCAGAAATATTTATAATGCAGGCACCATGATAACAACTACAAATGAAAAAGCTTCTTAGTGGAAGTACTTGCCCTAAAGGGCAAGAGATATGCCAACCTAATAACCTCACCAGGGGTTGTGACAAATTTGCACATCGCCTGACAGCCTAAGGTAAAGTCTTATGGAAGCTCTTCAAGTGGATAAAAGGGAAAATGGAATGCATTGCAAAGAGGTTCTGTTTATCTAAATCAATGGAGACATTTCCTACTGCATTGACCTTCATTGCATCTTGAGAAGTATAAAAAGCATTAAGGAACATTTTAAAAACACCCAGGGGTTTTCTTCATCTAGGTTTTCTCCCTGATCAAATAAACTGGAACTCTTTATTACAGATATTTCCCATATTTCAAGTTAATGTACATTTCTCTTCAGCACAGCCACCTAAATAATCTTAACACTTCATGAGCACCCTGACAGTATCCCAGAAATGTCATATTCCTCCCTGGATGAACATCCCTCAAAACAATAGCTTTGCAATGTTCCTTTGCATTGACACTAATTGAAATGATTATCCCTAAGATAAGCAGGAACAAACAACGAAATGGATGGAGTGATGTTTAACATCAACAAAAGTACTAAAAAGTTGTCCTGGCTTGAGCCAGGATGAAGCCTTTTTCCCTTTTACTGTTTGGTGTGTTGGGGTTTTTTGTTTGGTTGGGTTTTTTTGTTTGTTTTTTTTTTTAGGGGGGGGGGTTGTGTTTTTTTTCAGTGGGCTTTATTTTAACTAGTAGCAGAGTGTTCTAGTTAGGAATGATAACAAACCTATGTAAAAGCCTGTGTAAACTGGTATTTTACACGTGATAGAGTTCACTTCCACCTGTTCTCTTATTCCAGTGTTTATGAGAACTACTACTACTGACAGAAGGGCCATGTCTGTTACCTGAGACAGCACAGTACATTGTTCACTCTTAGCTCTTTCCTCGCAAAGACTCAGAAGTTAACCAGGCAACAATAACACTGGCAGAAAGCCTATTAGCACACCTTCAATAAGCCAAAACAGGCATGGTTTTGAGCCTATATGTCATCTTACCACAACTGAATCACTTTTGCACTGTGTAACACTTAATTTAGTTGTGGGTAGTTTTTCTTCACTATTCAACCATTTTTCCTATTAGACTTCCAAAGCAGTAGATTTATTACTGAAAAGCATTAAAAAACCCATGCTTTTCTGCTTAATAAGTAAACTGCAGAGAGCAATTATAATCATCACTCAGATCACACCACATCATTATAAAGCTTGACAGCAAAGTGGCAGGTTTTCCCTGACATTTTTAAAAGCCATTGATCAGAATATAGGAAATACATTGCCTTAAGATTTATCTTGGGAAGTCATGTTCTACATCTGTAACTAAAACAAAACACCTCCTTTTAAAATTCAATTTAAAGAACTGTGTGTCTTGCCTGCCTATTTCATTGAGTCCTCTGTGTCTTGTCTTTGAATCCTATGCATGGAGGAGTTCTTGATTTTATCCTGTTCTCATCTCAAAATAAATGTGAGTCATACAAAGTACCTGACACTGGTAATCATTCCTTTATATTTAAAATATATGTAGCTAGAACAAACGTATGACTCACTTGGCCATGTTCCATAGCTGTTCTACTGTACCTGAATAGCTCTGCAGCACCCCACCTTTGGTACATATTGCATGTTTTAAAGCTGTCTAGTCTAACAGATAAATCTGGGTAATTACGTATTTTGTAATGATTTCTTCTGACATTCTCAATTACATTTTGGAGAGCCCTGAGTACAACATTTCCAGCAGTTCCCTTAACCGGTAGCATAAATTTTGTTAAACTGCAATAGAGTGCTGTACAAGATTTATTTTCTGAGCAGTTAACTCTGGTGGAACCATCAAAAGCAGGGAGTAAAATTGCATCAGATTTCACCAGCAGTAATTAATTTGTTATTTTGAAGGGAAATAGTAAGACTCAAGCTACAAACAAATATTAAATTCATATAATCACAGCACAGAAACATTTATTTAAATTCCTACAAATTAGTGTGGAGTAGAAACCTTCGTATAAGAAGGCCACTAAGTATTATTAGGGGGCTTTGATAATGTTTTGGGCAACAGGCCAAACTGACTGATAAAGAAGGTATAAAGCCAGTGCACTGAAACACCACTCCACAGAAGGTAAATTCCTATATATGTAAGACACTGCTTACATACTACATAGAAAAGCTGGACTGCAAGGGTGATGGGAAGGCGGTAGATTTTAATTTTGCAAATAAAGGCTGACATTGTTTGAAGACTCATTAACTGACTCCACTATTCTGGGGGGAGGAAGGGATGTGTGGACTTTTTTCTAAGCCATTTCTGCACCCAAAAGCACTTCTTGAGAACAAAACACAAAAATACAAATACTACCTTCTATTACTCTACTACAAAAAAAGCCAGAAGCACTGCTCCTATATGAAAACTTGTAACATAGTTTGTCTTCTATGACTAAGAAAGACAGCACCTGTATCTTAGTAGTTCTGATGAGACAGATTTGTGCCTAGAAAAGAAATACCTGTCCACTTTTCTTCCCCAAGAGACTGGGAGTATGAACAAGGGAAGGAGTGATGTGATTTTTTAAAGGATCAAAATACAAAATAGGCCAACAGGTAAGTATACTGAATAGATGACACCCTAAGCTTACTCAGAACCAACTGGTGATAAATAGCAGGCACATAAACTGAGTTTTATAGAGATAACAGCAGACAAATACATCATACTGAACAAAAAACATAACTGGAGCAAAGAAGTCCTAAAATTAAAAAAAAAAAAAAGACTTGCTTAATAGTTGACCTAATAAGATATTCTTTAAAATCCTGATATTTCACTAAATTCCAAATTTATAAGAGGCCTCCTTTTGACAAGTATTTTCAGTTCCACGCAAAGTCAGAGTCTAAATTAGAAAGCCAGAGGGAAAAAAAAACAAACAAAAAAACTCTACACCCACATTAAAAATCCTCTAGTGCCAGCCACTGCAATTTAAGTCTGAGCACACTCTGTGGAGTATTAGAAACGGGATGTCTTGTGACAGAATGATCAAAGGCTTGGTTTTGAAAGTTGAGCCTGAAATCCTTTTGCTTTGGTGTTGCCAACTACAAAGAAGGATAATAGCATGTCCCTCCCACAAATTAAGCTCCAGAACGATACAGGCATCTATAGAAAGGTAGTTGCGTAACATACTAATAAGTACAAAAATAAACTGTTCTTTGGTCCATAAAACAAGCAGATTGAGTTATACATGTGAACTGAAGCTATTTTTGGACAACTAAGGTCACAGTTAATTTTAAAGTGGTGTATGTACAACCAACCACAAAGGCAGACAGCTCATACATGGCCAGCATTTTGTTCTTTGCCCTTACCCTTCTCTCTTGAGAACATTCGTATTCAAATTCATTTGCAGGATGTCAAGAGCTTCTCATTTTCCTCTGGCACTACATAAGATGTCATTGAGTGGAGGACCTGTTTGTGTATAAGACAGAAAATACTTGCTAATGTAGCAGAGACACTCCATCTCCAGGCAATGAGATACCTCCCCACTGCAAACAGCTTGGATCTTCTAATATGAAATAAATAAAAATCACTGCTTCATCAGAGAACTTTGGTCAACTTATCTATATGGAGAATTATTGAATATGGTCACAAACTGTCCACAGAGCATGCCCTGGGCTGCAGGAATGGAGCACTTTCTGCATTCTGCTGAGTTGTTCCTTCCAGAAACAGCAACTCATGTCAGTGATTAACAAGAGGCTGGTGCAGATTCAGCACAGTTGGAGGCCAGCAAACGAGAAGCTGCAGTGGCAACTGCAGTACGTGAATTTAAAATTAGATATTGAAAACTTTTAAATAGGGAAGATGAGGAAAAGAGAAAAGTTCTAATGCATTGTAACTGGAATAGAAAAAAAAATTGCAAAATTTCTTCTATGCCCATATTTGAGGAAATTTCTCCAGCAAGCTTTACTCGCTGTCTAATAATATATTTAGTATCCATAATCACTATCTTCAAAGGCAGCAAACTACACTCATTTTATTTTTATTTATTCTTTAAAAAGCACTTAGATTAAAAAAATTGCAGCACTCCTCCTTGGGAAGGTTGGGTTTAGTGGCTAATTGATATGGATTTGCCTCAGAAACATAAGTGCTTTCACTGTGATAATATTCTTTTAATTGTGTTTGTCTCAAACCTTAAGCACAAGATCCTTTTGGTCCGAGTTATATTCTGTCCCACTCTTTTTCAGCTTTAGAAAAAGAGAAACAGCCACTGAAACAAAAGAAGAATTTTAGAAAAATTATTTTCAGATTCATTGGCTTAAATTCCATAAGCAATACTACACATTCCCTGAGAACTTCCAGGAATCTGTGCTATAATGGCAATAATTTAATTTTAATTAATTTATTTTAATGTTAAATTTAATTAATGCATAGAATATTTATCAAGGCAATTAGGCATTTCTGCTTCCTTTACCTTAACTTCAAAGGTAAATTGTGTGCTGACTATATGCTTTATTTTTTATTAGGTGTATCAAAAAAAAGCACAGTATATCATGTACCAAGTACTCTGTTTTCTCTTCATCTCTCAGAAAAACACAACTTCTAACCAAGGATCAGTCCTCTAAAAGTAGACCTAAATAAGTATTAAGGAAACATTCTATGTCTTATGCTTCCATATCACTTCATTACAAACAGATTAGAAATTGGTATTATATAGAAAATATTTCTATGTGGAGTACTTGGAAAGATTAGGCATTATTATATACATTGAGACTATAAAGCAGTTACTCCAAAAAGGAAACAAAGGAGACTGCACATAATAAGACTTCCCAGCATAACATGGTAGCCAAGACATTCTCTGAATGCATAAGGGACCATCTGGAACAGAAGAGAGGTAGTGTTGCTTCTGTTGCTAGTGCATACATTGCTATATCAAGAACATCATATATTTGGCTTGGTTTAAATACCTAGAATTCAGCAAAACCATTGAAAACATTAATAAGTTTCAGAAAGGAACCAG
This sequence comes from Chaetura pelagica, assembly GCF_000747805.2. Taxonomy (NCBI): domain Eukaryota; kingdom Metazoa; phylum Chordata; class Aves; order Apodiformes; family Apodidae; genus Chaetura; species Chaetura pelagica. The sequence goes on along the minus strand of NW_009952533.1, from coordinate 3,019,324 downwards.
AAGAATGACCCAAGATCTGCTTTCACCAAGGCACTTGATTATCTCCATCAATAATCACTTCTTACAGCAAAGGTTTATAGTATAACTTGGTCACAAGCAATGATGGAGGAGACTGAGGGGCAACCTCATCAAAGTTTATAAATATGTTGAGGGCGAGTGTCAGGAGGACAGAGCCAGGATTTTTTCAGTAACATCCAGTGATGGGACAAGGGGCAACAGGTGCAAACTGGAATATAGGAGGTTCCATGTAAACATCAGAAAAAACTTACTTACTGTGAGAGTGACAGAGCCCTGGAACAGGCTGCCCAGAGAGATTGTAGAGTTTCCTTCTCTGGACACATTCAAAACCTGCCTGGACACATTCCTGTGTGATGTGCTCCAGATGATCCTGCTCTGGCAGGATGGTTGGACTAGATGATCTTTCAAGGTCCCTTCCAACCTCTAAGATTCTGTGATTATCTAACAAGCAAAGATTTCTGATAGCAGGAAGCACTTCCATCTATCCAGGTAATTATAATAAAATCCAATGTCTAGAAACTGACAGCTACGTAAGTCCAGAAAAAGAGGTGAACACTTAAGAGTGAGAGGGAATACTCGAACTTCTCCAAAAGTATACCTAATTCTCTGCACTTCATGGACTCCAAATTTATTTTGAATGTTGTGAATTCACAGCTAAATTTGCTACAGAAATAACTGTTTAAATTGCAACAGAATGCAAGTAGGCTAGATTAGACTATGAAGAAGGTCAAATAATGTAGGTCATAAAGGATTCCCCCTTATAAATCTAACAGTTAGTCCTGTGTACTGTCTGTGAAATGTAAATATTAAACATAATTCTTTGTTTTGGAAGAATTTAATGTCTACTTACATAGCAATATTAGCAAGCTGCAGAACATTTTTTATTCAACTAGTGTGCTATTGAGTACATACAGTAAGTACAACAATTTCTTATGAACTTAAGAATGGAAACTAATTCAAAGACTACATTTTAGCTGATCAAATTGTATTTGTACATATGTGGGGGAACCTCTGAAATTTCTTAAAGCAGGGGGATTGCCTACTTGTGGTAATGTCTTAAATGTTGTTTCCACTGACTTAGGACCATCTTCCTCTGCCAGACAAAATACCACTTACTCCTGTCAACTCAATTTGTCTCTTTTTTTAATTTCTTCCAAAACCTGTAAGGGTTAATGCTGTCTGTATTTAAGCTCTTTTAATCAGACATGACCATCTAGCATGTATTTGTAAACCATCTAGCAGAGCAAGGCTCTCGCCTAAATAGATATCATGGCAAAAATACACATAAAAAGACAAAAACTAAAATTAAAATATCAAACCCAGACTCTTTCTACCTGTTTTCAACACCCTCTTCTGCTGCTCTGGATTTTATGAACTACTTAATATTTGCTAATGTTGTGACAAGATAAAAAGAAATTAAAATACTACAGTTCTTTACTCCAAATGTCATTTGTTATCTGCATTTAAAGAAAACAACAGCAAAACTCACTTATATGAACTCATGACCTATAATCTTAATTTTCAATTCAACACAAATAGAAATACAACTGATTTTTATTTTTTTTTAAATTGAGTGCTAAATAAGTTTATCTGCCAGAATACCATTATGGTTTTCCACATCCAGTGCAGAACCAAGTTCTACGGAAAAATCAAAAATCCTTCAATATCAAGGAATATAGTGAAAATGCAGATAAGCCCATCCCTGTGGAATACAAAACAGGGACAATTTTAATGAAAAGCCTTGTATTAACTAAGTGAATCCCTTGCTTTCTACAAGGGTTTACATTTTTGTGTCCTGATCTCTCTCCTCAGCTCTGCTGAAGAACTTCCAGGACCTAGGAAAAGAGAGACATACATCTCACAAGTGCAGCAGTCATCTTTTACAGTTTGGGCTTATGTACACCCTCTGCCAGACATCATAAATCCAGATAAAAGAGAGTCTGAGACAACCCACATAAAAGACTCTTCATTGAGCTCATATAATCTATACTGCAGCCAATGAGCATGGAAGCAGGCTATTAAGGATGAACTCTGTGACTGCCTTGTTAAGTGCCTGCAAGCTCTCAGATTAACACCAGCAGGGTTCAGTTTTTCTCCAACACTTTAACATCACATTACTTGCTACTGTATTTTGGATGCTTGGGACTCTTAAATCTTTATGATTTTTTAATAAATATTACTTTACATGCAAGTGCTATGAGATTGCACATTAATTGGAGAAACAGTGTAATTTATGGAAGATACAAACAACTTTCTTATACTCAGCTAAACTGAAATAGAGAGCTAGCCTTTAGCCTTATTCTCAGACATCACCTAACATACATCTCTTTGCCCAAAAAAATTACATGCTTTCACAGTCAGGTCCTAGTCACTTCCTGACTTCTTGGCTCCTTAGATACTTTTCTTCCTTTTGCTGCAAAGCCCTGTTGCAATGAAAGCAAGATAATACTCCTCATCTTACACTACTTCACTGGACAGACTGTTACCAAATAACAGATATAAGGGAAAACAAACAAACACACACACACAACAACAAATTCCTTTGCGGAAGGGTTTGAATTAATACATTGTTCCTTGTTTTGAATCTATCCTTCTCAAATAACATAGGATCAAGATGTCTGAGCCAGAACTATGAGAAGGGAAAAGAAGTGGAAAGAAAACTAAGTCTGGAGTTAAGAATATGAAAAATGAAGTAAATTATGAGCAAATCAAAGGATAAACAGACTCACATGAAAAAGTAAGTGAAAGGAAAGAATACCCACCCACCTTTCAAAACTTCTGCTACAGCCTTTTCAGAGTGAAAAAATAAGAAGTGACCTTGTTGCAAATTTTCCACTCTGCTTTGTGCTCTGGACAAACAACATTTCATCTAAGGAGTAGAGGAAAACATAAGGTGGAGAATTCTAATTTCCCACTAGTTTCAACGAGAGGTTATAGGTCTCGGGCCTTTGTAGCAGAACATGCTGCAAAGCCATCAGGCTAATTATTGAGGAGAGAAGGGAGTAAATAAGGAGGTTTTTTCCTATCTAGGCCACTGAAGAATGCAGTATCCCAAAGGCACAGAGAGATTTTGCCATCATATGAGTAGAAAATGCTTGGAAAGTAGAACATTCTGAAATCCACCTATTCCACCTATACCATATCTCTTTGAACATGAACACAGAGTAGCTGTACTGGGGCTCATACCACTTGTGACATACACAGGAATGTTGGTTTTGCTGCCAAGGAGATTCTGCAACATGAGGCAACGACAGCTGAATTTAGGCACTACTTACTGGTGGTTCCAGTTCACACTGAAAATGTAATGCTAGTGAGCAATATAAAATACATAGGCAAGCAGAATTATAACATCATAGTGTTGTCTCTAGAGGTGATAAGCATTGTTCAAAATGACCATATCTACTCTTTGAAATCTTCTCTGTATCTCTTCATAAAGTCCTGTCATTTCTAAGAATGGCTGCTTTTGGATAACACTTCCTAGCATCCAGAAAAATCTCACCTATAAAGCTTTATCATTAGTTGCTTTGTACTTAATCCTTTTTCTCCCACCTTTTATATATCCTTAATAGGCACTTATTACAATGAAGCTCCGGAATCTATAATCAACAGATTCAGAGCCTTGATGTACTTTGCTTTTATAATGAAAATAAAATTATAAAGCCAAGGAAAAACTAAATATTATTCAACATTTATGATTTTATGAATTTTTAGACAGTATTTCTCTTTCAAGTTGGAGAAGCAGTACTTAAGTTGTTTTTTTTTCCTGAGCTGTGTCCTCTAACAACCAAATTTCCTTAAGACATCCAGCTACCGACTTCAAATAAAGTGGGTACTCGGTCTAGTCAGTTGCCTTTCCCTCATCCTTGCCCAAATGGATTATATTTTTTTCTTCAGGCTTAAAGAAATCTAAAGGGATTTCGGAGGATTTTCAGGAAAATTGCCTGGAAACATCATGCTATATCAAAAATAGTCTGAACCAATGTTGTTGACATTGTCTCTGAAGGTACCACTATCCTCTTAAATAGCCAGGATTCACCAGATGTGACTGTATTATTTGTGCTCATAAGAAATAATAGTTTTGATATGTCTGACATGCCAGAATGACAGTATCATTAGAAGAAAGAAACACAGAAAATCAGCATTCAGGTGTATTTAACAACAAAATTAAAACAAACCATACCAAGACTAGGCCCTATGTTCAGCAGACTACAGCAGCTTCCATTAACACCAGCTCCTGCAATTCTTGCTGTGGTGTACATGTTTTTTCCAAAAGTAATGTCAGGCCTAGTAGCTTCTTCTTTGCCTCTGTTGTCTTTATGTCTTTGAAATTTCAAGGATGGCAAGTTATGATTGATGCATCTCCTGGCACTACTGCTCTGAACCAATAATTCCTGTTTTCAAGATCTGTGAATACTATCTGGCCTTCCTGGGAAGTCATTTTAAAAAGTGATAAGCATTATGTGGGGATATTCATTAGCAGCACAGATGCAAGCAGCCTTACAAAGGCAAATCAATGTGTTGTGATCTATTCTTCACATGGGTCACTCTCTTTGATTCCCACTGAAAAGTATTACTATTACCAGAACAGTATAACAAATAAGAGACAATTATTACCAACAGAGTCAAAGGAGCTTACGGCACAGTAGTATTCAGCAGTGGTATTTGTATCCACAAGCAACAAAAACCTATTGTGTTTATTATAGACTGACTTTTGATGTTACATACTTTGTTACCCATACTTGAATAAAGACCTAAGTGTTTAGGCTGGCTTGCTTTCTGAAAAAAGTAAAATGCCCAGAGAACACAGACATATTTTCAGTAGGAAAATCAGAGAAGCTAGACAAGTTGAGGGAGTACGGGGAATTGGGTGCTATTATTAAAGCACAACATTATGGACTGGAATTTTCCAGATTATTTAAATAAATTTAAGCTCATATATATTGTTAAATGCTGAGCATCCACTAACACCTGTCTGAAAGTGGATCATGAAGGATTTAATTAGGCTCTTACTATAAAAATTATCTCCTGTTTTTGCTTAGATAAAATATTATCAGCAG
>NW_009952533.1:2991739-3013988 GCF_000747805.2 Chaetura pelagica | reverse complement strand
AGGAAATAAATTAGGAGATGCCACTCACCCTAGCAATTCTGAATGAGCTGTTGTCTTCCTTGTGAAAGATAAAGCTTTGAAACTCAAAATGACAGCTCGCATACTAAGAGTGTAAAAATCACAGTCAGGATATTTTGTGACCAATGAATGTCCTGGCCTTTGAATTATTTTTCACTAGTTCTGAAACAACGTGATGCTAAACTCAACTAATTCCAATGACTGAATCGTCCTTTGTCGGCTCCTCAGCTCCCTGACAAAAATCTCAGTTTGGCGATGTTCGTATACTTGATGGCAGCAGTGAGATCTCTCTATAGCTCATCTGTTAATTGCTATCCAACTCCCACTGAGTTCCTGCAGTATTCCCACAGGACTGCTATTTCTGTTTCTTTTCCCTTAAAAGCTCCAGCTATATTCTCCAGCACAATCCTTAATCTGCTCATCTCCAGAATTAAAATGAGAAGAAAAACAGGTCTCATATCCACATATTCATGACTATTTAAAGCTCGACAGTCTCCCTTATATAAACCTGCTTAATTTTCCAGCTTGAGGTTCATTTTAATGAAATATTATCTATCAAACCATAGTTGTACAGTTGTTGGTTTTTTTGGTCTCTTTGTTAAAGGAATTTGGGAATTTAACTTTTTTCTTTTAATTACATCTAAAATTTCCATCCATCATTCATCTTCTCAGTATGCTTTTCTTTTATGTAAAGTGATTGTATAAAAAAACTTGTAACAATACAATCCCACAAGCTTGAATTTTACTTGCACAGAATTATTGATAAGAGCAGTGTAACATGTCCTTCTGATGAAACATGTTTTTTTCAGAAACTGTGCTTATTCATTTATTAGTAATGATAAAAACTGCCAGGAGCTGTATTTCTCATGCCTCTGTGTAACAAATGAACTGCCTCAAGGCCAAACATCTCCTACAAAATGTCTTGCCTTCTGGAAAGTAGCAACATCTTTATGCTAATGATTACAAATATTCTCTGGGTCTATTCTTTTATTTATTGGAAGAAAACCTTTTTTGTTTTTCCTCTCTCTTTTCTGTAAATGTTGTCATACTTCATTACAAAGAAGATGTCCATGATGAATCAAGTAGGATATATACCACAGCAATATGCAACATCTCAAAGTAATTTCTAGGAAGTCAAGTGGTTACTCCATTGTGTAAAGCAGAAAGTCTCAAAGTGTCCTACAGGATGGCAGTATGAAACATGAAGCCAGTATGAAGCCAAAGAACTTCACTCTTTCAACCATTCTTAGCTGCAATTTTGCTTTCAACAGATCCAAAACACAGCAGAAAAGTAGACCTTTTGCTAAACATCTAATGTTAATTAATGATCTCCAACTTGTGCACCCAACAGCCTAGCAAAGTTTCCCCACATTGGAGTTAAAGATGTTACTACCTCACGCATTTCTCAAAAAAAATCTTTGCAGAGAGGAAGAGTTACCCTGAATGTTTTACGGGTATCTTTGACCTTATGCACCTCCTATTTTTTAATAATACTTAATACCTTTAGACTAATAATTCTTCATTAGGTCTGTATTGACTGCTGTTATATTGCAATGGAAGCCTCCCTAGGACTGTACAGATTTCCATTTATCATCACAACATGTTTTTTTCATGTGCAGCTGACAGTAGAAGAGCAAAATGTAATTATCATCACTATTCTAAGATCAAATTGAATAGCCTCTTTTGCTCATATCAAAGTCAATATTACTTCTTTTTAAAAAATAAGAATTCTTATTACGAGTTCTAATAAATTCACCACATCATCTATCTGCTCAGAGGGGAAAGCATCACCTACTAAATGCCACATTCTATACCACTATGTGATAGCAACTGTGATAGTTCTAAATAGAAATGATTAAAATCTGCAATGCAGAGCCAAAAGAATATGGTTAACTGTTATACACTTGGAATACATTGGATATTCCAAAAACTACATTACAAATTAATTATTGATAAGGCTGTTGGCCAGTTCGCAAGCATAGACTTAATCTCAGTACATTAAGAGAATCTCACAGAAATAATGTAAATCAATAGAAAAATATTTCCCTGTAGAAATAACTTGTTTATAGAATTAATATTGCATATTACAGCACATAAACAGGTCTTCTGCTGTTACCAAAACTCATGAGATAAATAGCTGCTGCCAAGCCAGTCATTCATATTGAATCAGCATTTTCCAACAGTCTTATCCTATCTGGAAGTTTCTGACCAGGTTGTATTATGCTTATTTGTTTTGCAAAGGCCTTTTGAAAGTTACAAATGGAAAGTGCAGTGTTAGAAATATCAGTGTTACTCAGCCCCATTGACCTTTCTCTGAAGGCTGTGGGAGAAGCAAGAAGGGAAGTTTAGCTGTTAATAACACAACACATACCTATAACTAAATGTAGCTTACATACTGCAACCATTATCCAAACTTGAGCAGGTGACAGGAAAGATGATCAAGAATTGAAGTGATTTACCAATAAGCTGAGAGTCATTGTTAATGCTGCTCAAAACTGCCCCATTTCTTGGCTCATTTTCTTGAACTTCTCAAGAGTTATGCTTCTATAACCTTATGAGCACTTAATGAAAGGTTCCTTTAGGGAAGGTGGAGTTCTCTTCCTGGCATTTGTCACTTTGAAGATTCATGGGCAAAGATGCTGTTAGTAAATATTTTGCAAACATTTGTACAAGACACACTAAACCGCAGTAGCTACTTTTTTTTTTAAAAAAAAAGGTTAAGCACCTCTTTATTCCTTAGGATTAATATTCCTTCTACACTGTATGCCATTTATGTGCAACCAGCTACATTTATTTCATTATTTACATATTTAATATGTAAAACATCATTTCAAACAAATTAGAACCATAATATTAATTGCTTAGTTACAGAACTTTTGTTCTTTCAGCCATCAAACTTGGCTGTATTGTGGAATCAAAATAAACAAACATACTATAGCCATTGATTTGTTTATAATCAAAGAGTAAGAAAATCAGGTTCTGGTGTTGTGAAGGACCAGGTATTTCCTTACACGAACATGAAATGTCCTTTGAGTCAGCCGACAAAACTGACTTAAAACGGTGTCTCCACGCGGCAGGAAACCCCCTCTGTGTGTATGGGGGGGGAGCAGCTGCTGCGGGGGAGGAGCCGCGGCCGGAAGCAGGGGCAGGACTAGGTCCCGTCTGATTGGCTGAAAAGCCCGGAAATGCAAAACTGGCGCCGAAAACCCCATGAGAGAGGCAGCGCGACACGCCCCTCTCTCTCTCGCTCTCTCCTCGTGTGTTCGAGGCGGTCGTCTACACACACAGCCTGCCGCCGCCATTTTTCCTGCCGCGCGCTGCCGCCCGTCCCCGCTGCTGGGAGCTGCCTGCCTGCCCCCGCTGCTGAGAGCTGCCCGCCTCTGCCGCTAGCCTGCCTGCCGCCGCTGCTAAAAGTCCCAGCGCCGCCTGAAACCGCCGCGTTTCCAGGGTCTGCAAACAGCTGTGCCGCAGCTACGGGGGGGGCGACTTGCGCTTGGAGTGGCCGCAGCCTCTTTGCTACCGAGCTCATCCTACCTGCACTGCCGCGTGGTGAGACAATTCCGGCTAGCCCCGCTTATAGGGGAAAATATAATCCAGCCATTCGGGCATATCCCTCCCCTCTTCTTCCCTCACTTGAATAAGATGTGTAACTAAGGTGTCCCATATATGTTTAATGTGTTGTAATCACTCCTTTTGAACCTCCTGCCCCAAATTGCTTTGTTTTCCCCACAATAAACCTTGCTGTTGTTAGAAATATTAGTAAGCACTGAGCAGGTTATTCACTCAAAAAAGTCGGGACATAAGTTCCTGTATCCTCTGTGTGAGGCGATACCCACGTGTGGATCTCTCAGCAAATCCTGATAAGTTAATACACTCCAATAAGGAGATATAATAGGTCACGGATCGTGACAGGTGTTCATTTCAAATAGACTGATTGTACTTACTGTTGTTTTATACATTGCATTACAACCCAGCACTACCCAACATCTTTTCACAAACTCAGATAGAATTATGTTATCTCAGGTTTTTCTCTCTTGGACACTGAACATAAGGCAACAACTCACCCTAAAGTGCTGAAATTTAATATTATCTGATGTGCTGTTCCGTGTAAAGCTTTGCAGAAGCAACAATTTAGAAGGTTTTTAAGTCTGAGATCCTGGCCAAAATCCAATAAGGTCAATAATTACCAGGCCATTAAAAACCTGTTTGTAACAGTACAGAAAGAGGATAGGTTTATGAGTGTTTCAGAGAAGCTGGGCCTATCTTGAGACCAGATTTCCTCACTCCACACGAGCCTGCACAACACGTAAGTTCCCTATACTGGTATCTTCAGGGTTTACCTTTGAGACTCAGATTCCATATACTTTGATACTCATCATGATCATAGATGAAAGCATAACAGAACTCAATTCTGGTGATACACTTTAATCTTGACCAAAAGCTGAATTTCTCAAAAATATATGCAGTGATTTGCCCAAATTACACCAAAAAAAATCTCAGACCCACACAAACCAAAAACCCACAAATCACAGTCCTAGATAACTGAACTTACCATTCCACTTACCACTTTCCTCTAGCAGTGATGACTGGAAAAGCCCAGGATGAAGAAGTTTTGCCAAACAGCCAGTGCATTGCTTCTGTCGGGACTACACAATGAAAATTCCACAAATCCACAAGTTCAGGCCATGCACGTATCTCTCCTGCAGGACAGAAAACCTCTATTATTAGACAACTTCTCCTGTAACTGTCTGCTTTTCAGTTACCTGGTGCAAAACTAGAAACTCTGGAGCATACTTCATAACATGAAGACTGTTTAAAATGTACTGGAAGTAAATGAAGACATTTTATTATAGGGCAGTTTAAAACTGAAGTGCTCACTTTACCTGAAGTCTATGAGGCTGCGGTCTTAAATATTGATTTTGTATTCATTGTCATTGACAGAAGCAATTGTGTTTTTGCTGAATGTAATAAATATGCCTTTAAGCAGAATAGGACCTTTCAGCAAGAAATTTTGCATCTATCTGTTTATAAGCCTAAAATTAAAACTGTTAGAATTGAAAACCAAAGGGGTTTTCAAAAATTTAAAACTCTATCATGCATAAATGGAGCTCATCAGAGAAAGTAATTTCCCTGCAGAAAACACTCCATCTTTTGTTTTATGTAAGTTAGCAACATGAATATTTTATTCTTAGAGAAACTGCCATTACCCTTTTACATTTCATAGCTTTCCGTGGTGCCTCAGATAAATAGAAGCCTCTATTTTTTCTTTCTCTCTCTCCTTGCTGTTCAAGCCTATTGCAATTGCAAATTTTGCCATAGCTCAGTAGATATTACAGTTTGGAATTTGGCATTAACAGAACTATATCCTTTATCCCTATCATCCCTTCTAGAAAGGAAATGGAAAGAAACGTGCATAAAGGACAAAGAGGGTAATGGTTCTCAAGATATCTATCATCATTCGTAAGCCACATAAACTATCATTGTCTTCAGGTAGTTTAGGTTTTTCTCAAAACCTCTTTCAACCTGGGCAAAATTTTACAATTACAGAGAAGGTACTAAAAACACCTACATTAAAACAATGGCCTAAATGAATACTGAACTGAATTTACCACTGAGACGTATTTCAACACCAGGATGAGAATAATGAAATGAATCAGTACAGTGAATAACATTGCATTGCTGGGAGCTTGTTGCACAAAACTGTGAGAAAAATAGGCTGCAGAAGAAGACAGATCCTACACAAAATTGTGTTTCAAATGAGTTTCATCTCAAGAAGCTTAAAATTAACTTTTCCAATCAAGTTGGAAATTTTGAGAAGATAGACTATTTGACCTACATGCAATTCCATTATCATTGTAAATTCTCTTCTTTGAGAGCAATTTTATTTTTAATTTCATTACTTGGAATGTGAGAGTTTGAGTGGTTGATTTTCTTGCTCAGTGCCGCTGGGATTTTTTTCAAAACTTTTTATGAGCTTTTTTTTTTCTTAAGATTGAACATTTAGAGGCAAATTGTTGTACCATGTATTAGAATATCCACCTAAACAGGAATGCACTTTCTTCTTCAAATGTGATCTTCCACACAGACTTTTTGAATTCTAGGCAGTAAGAAGGGATAGGGCACCAAGGGCATGTCAACAAGACATATTTAACACAAGGGTACCATGACTCTGAACCACCTGGGTGTCTGAGTGGCAGAGGGTAGGACATTTTGAAGGCATTAGTTCAGGATAGGAATACTAAAACTACACTGCCCCCAGGTAATTAGCTCTGCCAATCCAGACAAACTTGAACCGGCTTTAATTGACAGATTCATGCTGTTACCATTGCCAAAGCTAAAGCACTAATCCTAGACCTATATACATTTACATTGCTCAGGATATGTAAACCAAGCTGTTCACCCTCTGTTGTTTGTAGAGGCCTGATTACTGAGGAAAAAAAAACAAGGACTGGATTTATGCTGGCTGAGGATGATCTTATTTGCATCTTATTGCAAGGCAGATCACGAGCAAACTTTGTCAGAAGACTACGCAGGAAGAGTATACAAGATAAAATCACTTTCCACTTGCAGTACCATAAGCCAGCACCAAAAACCTTTGCTGTCTTGGTCAAAAATCATCAGGGGAAAATTTGCACACCAGAACCACTCAGTCTAATCATGCAAGAAGGAACAGAAACAGTTGCTGTCCAATAAAAGTAATTCAGTAACAAAGTACTGTAAGAAACATCACTCTCTGAGACCATTGGTGAAGGTCCAACTTTCTCTACTGCTGAAGTTCAGAAAACTATGAGAGGTGTGTTTCAAAACATTCTTTATTTCAGCTACCTGCTAAACATAAATAAATAAGGTTGTCTACATTGGTTATTGTGAGAGTGCAAAAGCATCTGCATAAGCAAGGACTCAAAATTCCCACAATAAAAGTATCAGGACAAGAGTAGTCCATGCCTAGAAAGCTTAAAAAACTGTCTTAAAGTTATGTATATATATTTGTTCGGTATTCTACAGTGAAAGGTCTACAAAGACAAGAAACTTGTTATTTGTGATTACTGCCAGCAAGAACCGCAAAATTTCAACATTTAACTAGGTCATTAGCTCAACAAGTGGTGTAAAGGGGAGAGTTTTTCAATGGTTAAGACAGGAATATTAAAATCCAGTTGGGTGGGAGAGTATGGGACATAGCAGAGAATTTGAATTCAGTATTCAAAGCTTAGCTATTGCAGAATTGTAAGCTGAGTTAGTAAAACTACTTAGTTTTACATTAGTTTATATGCAAGTTATTATCCAGCCCTGGGAATCTTCCTCAGCATTAAGAAATTAATTGCTGATCCTTTAATTTAGCTCCATCTTTGGTGTTGTGTTCCATATTTGACCTACATCAAAAATCATTGCTGCATTTTTGCTTTATTGAAATTTATTACATGCTTTTGTTATTTTACCTTATGAGATCCTAAGTCATTATATATACAAATACATGGTTGGACTTGATGATTTTGAAGGTCTTTACCAAATTTAATGATTCTATATGCTGTGCTTCTAAATATGTTGAGTCGTATCTCAAATTATATTCCAGACGGGCAGTTATAATTATTACAAAAATCAATGGATATTTACTAGTATCATGTTTCTCTAGATTTTTCCATCTCCATCTACTCCAATCTTTAATTCTTTCAGTTTTTAACCTCATTAGAAGCCACAGGGATTGTGAAATTTACTTCATTGGAAATTACAGTAGTGCTATATAAATGCCTAATCCCCCCACATTTAAAATTTTCAAAAGAAAGTTGACAATAATCTACACCAGAAAATAGCTGCCTCTTCCACTATAAAAAGTGTTTAGATAAAGAGTTATACACTGGGGGAGGTCACACAAGCTTTTAACTGGGTTATTCAGAATGTAAATACTGGACAGACAAAACCTACTGCAAGGAAATAATTTTCCTAAGGAGTTTGATTATTTTCTAATTGCTTATTATGTATCTATTATCCTGCCAGAACTCAAGATTTAAAATTCCACCTTCTTCAAAACTTTAATGCTATTTGGATCTCTGAAGCATTTAGATTTCATTCCACAGTGGTATATTTGAATGTTTGCAGCAGTCAATTGTTGACTTATTTTCTTTCAGGCAAAATGCAAACAATCTCTTAAGAGCTTTGTTCACAACCCTTGTGTTTAATATCTTTGTATTGAAAAAATTAAAAGAAATCAAAAAATTACTTTTTAAAGGCCCTCTTGAATTTAAGAACTCCATTCAGTTTCAAAACGTTATTTGGAATTTTTCCTACAATAAGTAACTGGAAATGAACACGAGTGATCTTGGGCCATTTCCAGTATAGAGGAATGCTAACTGTGAACTTTGAGGGTGGGGAAAATATGCAGACTACTGACCTAGCACCTTTTTGAGCTCTAGAGATGGTAAAGATAGCTGAGATGGCCACAGACCAGGTTTAACAATGCAGACCAACCTCCTGAGGTATCTAGAGCTAGTTCCCATCAGAGAAAACAACAACAACGAAGGGCATAGATTTTATTTTTTTGAAGTGTGATTAAGTATATAAAAACAAACTGGGAGAGTAGGGGGTTGTCTCCAAAGAACATTTTTTTATTTTCCCAGAGTATCCCAATTCTCTTCTCATTGAAATAAATTACAATTTGGCTATTATGTTGAAGGAAGCAGGATGGAGTCCTAAAGTACAAATGCTGTAACGTATACCAGGTATTGCAGAGGTAAGCACTTTCCAGATTTAAAATCATCTTTAATCAAATTGATCCCTAGTAATTTTTTTCTAGTTTAAAAATCTCTTTGTCTAAGAGACTAAACTCAGTATTTGGTTCTATATTTATTCAATTAACTTTTCAATTTAATTTTAGATTAAATTCACTTTGCGAGCAATGTTACTGTTTTCCCATACATCTCTCATCCAAGAAAACCCTTTCTTTTATACAAGCTGTTTTCTATTCGGAAATGGAAATCATCTTTATAAAAGGATGTTTGAAGGCCCCATCTGATAAACTGCTATTTCTTAGAGGAAGGAGCAAAGATTAGTACCAAAACTAGGAAAATAATATGTTAGATATTTTTTTTTCAAGTGAAGAGCACTGTTATTTTGTAGAACATATTTTCTAATTAAGTCAATATTTAGCTTGTCTGCTATTTATTCCAGATTGCCAGCCTTTTAACTTTGACCTATTTTCGTGACCAGTGAAACTATGCTCTGAAAATCAAATTAAAATTTGGAGTTTACAGACCAAGATCATATAATAATTTTATTAGAATAGACTAAAGGAGAGTTTGTGCCTGGGCAAAGTGAATTAACTTACAAATTAATAATCCTGGATGAATTCTTGCATTTTTTGCTTAATTCTTCCTTTATTATAAATAAGAAAGCATCTTAATTCTTTAAAAATCACACAGGCAAAAAGCAATCATTCAATCCTCAGTGGTATAAAAATATATTGGTTAATATAGACACTAATTTCTTTATTCTTCTTATTCTCAATTTTCTTTCAGCTTCTGTTCTTACATAAGAGAAAAAAAAAAAGATTTTTTTGAAAAATTTCACTATCATAGGTTTCAGATAATAACAACTATATCCAGTTTGGAAATGCAGATTCAAAGTTAAAGAAGTTACTAAACTGTCGTTAAATGAAGAATCAGTGGCTTTGCTTCAAGCAACATAAAACAGACTTACCATGCAGTTTTATCTATGTATTCAATATTTTTAATGCATTATCAAAGTTTTAGACTGAGTGTGTACAATGAGTGTACAGTAATTCTGATGTCTGGTGGGACTACTGAAAGTATTATGCATCAGTAAAAATTTCCAATTTGGTACTACAAACTTTACCTCTAATAACCCTATTCTATGGGTTTGCTTTCCTTTTGTTATTTCAAACAAATTTTTACATCAGTTGGACATTATAACCAATTCTTGTAACACAATCTTCATGCTCCTGTCCTACCATAGTTCTAAAATATCAAAAGAATGTAGTAATCCCTTGCATTATAAACTGGACCTGTCTTCCATGGGAAGACTGTCATCTGGTGGAAACTCCTTAATAACTATTTGGATGGAATAGCTTCACAATGTATCTGTCCAGAATACATAAGATGACATTCTGAGGGTCAAATGCCTAACAGGAATCCACTTTTTGCTACTCTCCTCATTCCCCAACTAACTGTAACTTTATCTGGAAGTCCTAATGTTGCTCCCTTGCTGACTAACATTCTGTTTTTATCTTTCCTTATTTGAATTACATTGTTGTTGTCATTGTTGTAAAAAACAAAGGATCTGGACTGCACTTCCTGAGTGTCCTTCCAAGCCTTCCAAATTCCAGCTACTAAGGCTGCTGCCTCTCTCTTGTTCAAGCTGCATAAAAAAATATATAGTTATTCTGGTAAATTTGCCCTGAAAACTGTTGGGTTTTCTTCTGTCAGTTGACTGGGCATCAGAGGATGACCAAACCACATTTTTTTCCCCAGAGCAATAACAGCTATTAAAAATAAAGTTAGCAAAATCTATAGCATTGAAAAGAGAGGGATTTTATTTTTTTTCTAAATTAACATCCTTGTCAATTAAACAATATCACATTGTTCCCTGCTTGCTACTACATATGTAGAGATGTGACAGACATGACATTTCAATGAAAAGGGCATCTTTACTTTTTTATAAGCTAATGTGAGGAAGATCAAGCCATTGTTCAGATGATAGAACACCTGGTAACTTGGACAAAGTTACAAGTACTTACAATTTGTCTTTCATTATCATCTTGATAATCAGATGGTTCTGTTTTAGAATTGCCCTGACATCTTTTTGTTTCAATTCTTTAATGAGAAATGCACTCCAAAGATTCTCAGTGACATTATTCACCAACATCTTGACATGATGTAACCATGATTGGTTAGCATCACCAAGATCTCTAAAGACTTGGAGGAGCATTTCATCTGCTGCTGTAATATCATGTCTATGAATTCACAATGACAAAAAAAAAGGCCCTACTGGAGTGATTAAGAAACTTGCAGCAGCATAAAATGCAACATGGGTTTTTATGGGTTTTTTCTGTTTGTTTTTTTTTTAACCTCAACTATTTCCAAGCCTTTTCTTTAAAACAGAAAAACATCAATACTCAAAATTACAACCACAAACTTGTGGATCCTTTATCAATTTGAGTTATGGATGAAGATTTCCAACACTGTGCAGCGTAGTCATCTCAGAATGCGACTTTGAAGAGGCACTGTTTGTAAAAAGGTGCTTCAGACACATGATCTGCAGTGTCAGAGAAACACACTTAGAGGATGGTTTTGTTTTGTTTTAAACTGGAATGCGTTCCTCTTTTAATGATCCTGACCTGCTTATTCCAGTGAAACTTACATGTGTTTTTGGTTTTGTTTCTTCTTTTTAAACTTAACAGGAGTGATACATTTCCTCTATGGATGACAAAGAGAAAGGCTCAATATTTTGACTTAGCTTTGCTTACAAAATTCACAGAGGACATAGGAAAACCCTGCTAAGCTTCAAAAACTGCTGTGCAGAGCAAGGCATCTTCTGATCAAGAGCTTTAATTTCCATCAACAGGTCATAATTCCAGATGTAAGACACTAAAGAAAGTGTTAGGCAGGACTTAAACCCTTAAGCTATTTTTTGTGGCACAAGATCTAATTGCCTATAAATCGCAATGTATTTTCTGCTCAGCACATAAAGCTTGTCTATAAATACATAACTGTTTTAAGAGCCATCTTCCTGCATGGCACTGAAAAGATAAAATAGAAAATATGGCACAGTTTTCTGTTTGTTTTAAAGCTCCAGATTCAAAAGAAAACACTTTGAAGTGGGTTATCTGTTTTCTCGGTGAGGATTTTTTATTTTTGAAAATCAGTCTGTTTCTAAGCATTTAGATTTATGCGAAGATTCAATTTAATGTAGTCACATGAACTCAAATGGTTTTCTTAAGTTGCATTAAGAAAAGGTCATCTCAGCTAGATACACAGCACTAATAGCACTGGCATTAACAGTATTTATTTTCTCTCACAAGAAAAAAAAAAAAAGCAGAAAAAAGAAAAATTCAGCAATTATGTTCAGTTAAATCTGGATAACCATAAGAACTGAATATTTCATATGCTACTTGCCACCTTGGTGTGAGAGTCAACAGCAGTACATAATAGATACATATACTGTTTTGTGACTGCATGCAAAATAATCTGGTACCAAGGCGTTTTATTCAGAAAAGTGATATATCAGTAGTTGCCATCCTTCCCTCCCCCCTTGGAATTTATGGAAGATCACAGCAGTAATTTATTGCACTGTGACTGAGAGTCCATCACGTATTAGAGCTCATCTTCCCCATGATTTAAAACCACCTACACAAGTGCTTTTGAGCTATTTCTGAGATCCCCTGAGCTGTTTAAGTCTGTATGAATCATGAAGCCTGTGAAAGTTTTACCAAGTTTCACTGTTCTCAATTTGTATTTTTTATATCTAGAACAAAAGAGAACTCCAGCCTGGTTCTTTCAGGGGTACACAGAGGAACAGAGCTGAGGCATCTGGGTCAACATTTTTCTCTTTCCTGACATTTACCTTTGGTGTTAAACAGGGCTGGGCACACCAACCCCAATTCTCGCACACACTACTGAGCTGTGTCATGAGCTTGATCAGTCCACATAGCTTACAGAGGAGGAGCAGAAGGAGGTGGATTTTCAACACATTCATAGGCCACAGGGCACAATCTAGGACTATGCAGCCACCAAAAATAATTTGTTAATTAAAGAAGCCTCAAAATAAGAAAACTCTGCTCTCAGAAACATTACACATCCCAATATAGTCTGAATGTCCTGGATGGTAGTACACCATTGGTGAGTAAATCCTCTGATTTAACATTGTTAAGAATCTGGTAACTGCAGCTGGATCCCGAGAAGAGTTTTAGCATCACCAGATGTCCTTGACTAGGGATAATTGACTGCAGCCAGTACCTGACACACTTTGCTGGTCCTATATAATAAATAATACATACATACAATATGCAGTTAAATGCTGCATATAATGAATGTCACGTCAATCAAAGGGAAACTAGAGCTAAACTTGAAGAAAAACTTAAGTGTGCCTTTCAGGAGGTTAAAAGACAAGATTAACCTGTCCACAAGCTGTTCATGAGCATTTCCTCATTCTATTTCCTCATTCATTAAAACATTCCAATAATACCAGGTTAAAGGCACTGCAAGAAATATATTCCTTTTCTTTTATGCTCAAAACAGTCCTCCAAGCTTTAGTAGCAAAGGAGTGGGCCAAATATTCTGCTAATAAAATAAAAAACCACACAGTATTAATCAAGACACAGACAGCCACAGAAGCCAAGCACATTGTTACATTGATGTCATCATTCAATAGCAAAATTGTAACTCACCAGGAAACTGTCATTGCACCAGGAGTGTTTCAAATAACACTCCAACCTTCTCCACATCCCCTCCAAATCCAAACTGCACAGATGTATTTTTTTTAAACAGTCTGTAGGATTAGTTTCCCTTCTCTCTGCATTTAACAGCAGTCATGCAGTTATAATTAGGCATAGGCAGATACCACCTACAGAATGCCTCACAAAATTGTGCTTCTTCATGTATATGCAGAGAGAGTGGCAAGTAGAGCAGAATCCAGATTTTTCCTTTATAAAAGCCTCTTTATGCATTGCAGAAAGAGTTAAAAGGGACATAACCACTGTGATGGATTCTGCTGCTATGGCATCTAGGGCAGCAAGAAACTAATATCTAAAGAAAATAAGTGTTTTAGCCGTGTGAGCCACTCAGAGCTGTCAGTGTAACAGATTAGCTCCTCTGCCTTTCCAGGCCAGGACCTGAGGCCACCCAGGCATATTATAAGAGGACACTATATCTGAACTTTAATAGGCCTTCTGGCTGAAAACTTGTATTCGAAGAGCATGGACTAAACAATTTGAATTTCAGAGCCATAAGCCTTCACTGAGTGGTAGAAAAAAAGTACAGAGAAAAGCCAACTACATTTTTAAAAGGCTTACACAGAGCAAAGGACTACTTAGTTTACCAAATTAAGAGATCTGTTACACTCTCCCTTCCATATTTTTGTCTGAAAACAGATTTATAAGATTATAAAAAACAATTTTGTACAACCAGTTAAACCAGACTGTGAACTTGTCCTCTCTAGGAGAAACCTGGGTTAGGAACAGCATTTGCTATCAGACACACACTTCTTTGATCTCGACAAATGCAAAAATGTTTACATTCTGTTTTGAAAGTAGAATTTAACAGCTATTTTTTTAAGTATTCCTTTTGTCATAACATGACAATCACGGCACCAAGCAGAAGGCTAACTACAATACATTTTTTTAATAACAAAACAAAAAAATCTTGAAGAGCTAAAGGCTAATTGTAATGCTCAATCATATTTTATGCCTTTTCATAAGTAAACAGCACACATGCATTGCAAATGAAGGTTCAAGATATCACACTGTAATATAAAGACATTGTGCAACTCTAGTAACTGCAAAGAAAAAGCAATAAGGTTCTAGATTCTCCAAAGCTTCTAACACATCTTAATTTCTCTGGATTCCAACTGTAAAACAGGAAACTAGTTATAATTCTGAATAAAACCAACAAAGTTCAGTGATTTTCATTTTTCTTAACTGAGCCACTCTGAGTCTCACTTGCAGAACTAAAGTCTAATTAACATCACTACTGTACATTAGTTCCATTTCCTGAAAATTTGAAATTTCTATTCTGTGCTCCTAGGAAAAGTATAAAACAAAATCCTCTGACTGAACATGGGCACTCAGTAAAACTGGAAATACTAATAGCAAGCAGTTTTCAATCACCTCAACAGCTAAAATTCCTTCACAAAAAATTAAGAGACAATTTAAGATAGCAATAAAAAAGAGGCAAAGAGAATTTGCACATGGATTATTCACAACTAGGAATGAGTCTTGCATTAGTCAAATTAATTGTTCTTTCAAATTGCTCACAAAGCTCTCTCTGAGTGCAGTTTTCTGCCATCAGTCACTCAGAGTGCACCTGTGGGCAGCTATCCCAGCAGAGCTGTTACTCCTGCTCTGGTGTGGAGATTATTACCTTGTTTCTTCTGGTAATCACACATAGTAACTTGAAATGGAAAAGTAAAGTCAGCTAAAAAAACCCCACATACAATAAATAATTGTTTTGAATTTCTTTTTCCCTATTATGGATTAATACTGCTGTTGCGAGTAGAATACAAGAAACAAGACTTTAGCATGAAAACCATGTGACTTGCATACTATTTAAATATATTAAATATAACTATTTAAAGATCTGAACAAAAAAAAATATGTGTCAAGCAAATATAAGTAGCTAAGCAGATTTAAGTGTTAATGCACCCATCTTATTTCACAGAAGTGACATTTTTGGACAATTCAAGTGGGAGACTAATATGAAAGCAAAACCTTTGCTCTGCTTATGTCATAGGAGTCACGAACTATTTTGTAGAATTGTCTTACTTTCTGTGTCCAAATTTCAGCAATAGCAGAATATGAAATGAATAATTTTAGTGGAGAGTAAAAAAAAACATGTAGTCACGAGAGCCTTTACTCTTCCTTTGTTGCCTGAGAAACTGAGTCACTATTTACAGTGTGTAAAATATACTGAAGTGAAAAATCTTCAGGAAACTGTAAACATCTAGATTAGCTCTATTAAAAAATAAATAAATCCCTGTGTTCACATTAAAATTTAAGTCTCAAGAATAAACACATTATTAGTCTTAGATTCTCAAATCTATCTCTCTATGACAAGGTTGCAAAGGTGCTAAAAGAACCACTTTGTAGGAAGTTTCAGCAAAGTCTGTCGAGAAAGACGTAACACTTTGTATATTATTTTTTTCCTTTTTCTTTTTAAACTTAGCTTCTGGAATTACTGTAGGTCCTCACATTTAGACCTCACATTAGAGAATATTTCACAAAGTTTTGAAGCATCTTACTTTGTGCCAAAAAGACCCCTCCCAAAAAAAAGCACTCTTTTTACCCAGCTCAAAACACAGTAGTCCAGGTTGCCCTTCACTCACACTGAATTCACACTTTATTTCACTACAGTTTGTCTAGATTTACGCTAGCTCAGCTGAAATTACAATCAAATTACATATTCAACTGAGTCATCAGGATACAGTTCAATTACTTAAAGTGACACTTGAGCAAGACACTAGGATTACAATACTTTTCTTTCACAAACACACAGATTTTACTTACATTCTGCCATTGCCAGAATACTGTCTATTTCCAACCTAGCAAATTTAAGAAGCACTGGCAGTGATGCCAGGAACCATAACATAGTTACCTGTTCAGTTAAACTGTAGCAGGATCCCAGCACAGTTTCTCCCTGCATTAGCTGTTACTTTCCCAAGCAACTTGTGGGCACAGCTGTGCAGTGAGAACACTCTGGAACCTCTTCAGCATGTGTGAGACTACCTGGGTTAGGGGATCACTGACCCCACTGCCTCCAAGAGTCCCAGGTGTTCCTACTTTGCAGTTAAGACATAGCCTTGAAGTCTCATGGCTGCCTCAGTATCTCATAACGAGGTACCAAGTGCATCTTATCTTAAAATAAATTATTGCAAGGAGGATGCATGCTAAATCTCAGCCTAGCAGGAGGTTATCCAAAAGCACTGGAGGTAAGATATGTAACAGCACAGTATATTCTGACAGAAGATTGAAATGTTGAAACTATTTTTTTAAAACTTTCCCTTAAAATAAAGCTCTTTCCTGGCTCAAGAAAATTGAGTAATATTTCATGTCTACAGTTATTTCTGATGATGAAAAGAAGTTCATCTGCTGACAACCTGTCCCTTATATATCAAGCACTTCTCTAACAGTGTGAGAGGAGGAAGACAGCCGAGTGTGATTTAAGCGAAAAGAATCAGGTCTCTATATATTCTAAAAAAAAAGGGCTAATTATACTGTGCATGCATATGTGAGCCCATAAATTAGTGTACTATAATTAAAAGTTGACCAAAATTGAGTCTTACTCCCCCTACCCCACAAAATATTCAGCACACCAAAACAACAGACAAAAATCCCCAAGACAGGTTATAAGTTCAGCCTCATAAGAGGTAAAATTCAATTACATTTGCTTCTGAAAACCAGATTCTTTAGTAGAATACAACACCTGTGAACCAGCACAGCAGCATTTTCAAATCAAAGGTTTCCAGCTTTCTGCTGGAAGCTGAAAGTTTCTGTTTTCAGGTGTTTCATTTTTTTGCTAAGAAGTCAAAAGTGTCTGTAAAGAGCACACATTTCTCACAGAAAATAATTTTAATAAAGAAAATAGTTTCAACAGAATATTTTGGGCCACTTCTACAATGAATTCATGCTGGTTTGCCTTCTACAAAGCAACAGCATGAAATCTCAAGGTTCAGAGCTAATACAGGAGAGCAGCCTCAGCCCCACTGAATTTTAATCAGAGTGCACCCAGCACACCCACAATGCCCAACTTCACATTATTAATTTAAATGAAGATTTTAAAAGAAGGAAAAATAAAATCCTTGCTTCTTTTATTCTTTGTAGAGCCTTTGCATTTGGATACATTTGAATTTTTTAATTACGCTGTTTTATCTCCAGTGACAAATCTGTTATACCTTGGCTGCTACTCCTTTCATTCATTTCCCTTATGCTTTTACCTCCACACCTAATGCACTGTCAGAATCAGAGAATCCATCCATAAGCATTATGTGATGAGATACTGCTGTATATGCAAGCACACAGGAGAAATGAGCTTGCTTTTTTTTTTCTTTTTTGAATTGCAATCATTTACATAGTGAATGTGATCCCATATAAATTACTTCTTGTCATCTCTTTACATTTGATCAGCTGAAGGATCCTTCTCTTGAAACTGGAGGAAAGAAAGAAAAGCTACCAGCAATTTGACACTCCTTTATACTTAAAATTTGAAGGTTTGTACAGTTTTATATTCAAACTGCTATACTTTCTGATGGCTTCTACCCTTAGAAGAGGATTCCTTTGATAGTAAGACAACTTCTATCTTATCCCTCCAGGCTAAAATATCTCTATTTTCATGATTTCCCTTAGAAAATTAGAATTTCTGTATACTACAATGCTAAATGAAGAGGTGTTTCTTAAGTGGTTATGACCTGACAGAAATGCCTGAGCTGTGGGAGAACTGACAAAAAAAATAAAATAAAATTGTACTTCTGGAGCCTGAAAGAACATGCAAAGTCTGCATTACTGACATACAGCTTCCCTGTATAATATTTCACATTAATATTGACTAAGTTCTCCAAGAATTTAACACAGAGTCACACCTTGACAGGATTCATCCTAAATCACATCTTTGTCTACACTTCTTAATACAGAAAAATCCACTTTGCTTTAAAGTGACAAAAGGGTATGATTTAAACTCTTAACACAAGGCAGTTCACAGCTGAAATAACTGAGAAGCACAACATGTCTTTCTGTGCAGGTTTTACAAGGCATGTGAAATTGATGGCTAGTACTGAGTACAAACTCCCTTCCATTAAAAAAATAAATCATATTTCTACTGAATATTTTCCATTGTCATTAAAGTGGCAATGTTGGGGGTGAGGTAGAGGTAGTTTATTTCATGCCATTAACATCACTGTGGCTTCTCAGAGACATCTGTCACAGAAAGTTTGCTGTCCTGAGATGTTTATAGAAATAATAAAACAGGTTTTGCATTTGCTTGACAGAAATTCAAGGCTCTCATGAATACTAGACAAGAACAATGGGCCAAATTCTGTTTATTGTACACAGCACCATTAATAGCAGAATTCAGAAAAAGAGCACAGTGGCAGAATATGGCTCTTCATTTTCATGCAGCCATGTGATCAAGATGAGCAGCTCTCAGCACACCAACAGTTGGGGGAAAAAAAACCAACAAAACAACACAACAAAAAAAAACCCAAAAATCAAAAAGTTGTTTAATTAAGAACATTTCTACTTCAAGAAATATTCTTCACCTATGACCTATTACTTTCTGCCCAAGAAAACTAGCCAGACTGCAAATCTAGGAGGCTAAAATTTAGATAGAACGTAACTGTGCAAGTAGCCTAAGAAAGCAGAGCATTGAAGTGGGCTCCCTCCAGACTACAACAGCATCATCATTAGCTCCTATTTTCAGCTTGTTCCCAAGGTGGAGTGGAGGCAGGAGGGAACACACAGACATGTATGGTGGAAGACAACACACTAATCACTGGGAAAGATTATTCTTGCTTCAGTCATTATATTAAATCTGAAGCTCTACTTTTTTCTTTTTTTTTTCTCATACAAATATCAACCATTTCCCAAAGAATCACACACAGGATTGCTCTCTGCATCTAGCACATATGGGATGTCAAAAACTCACTCTCCAGCACAGATGCACAGAGTCAGGTCTCAAACATGCACCTTAGTAGATCAGTGCAGTATTTTCTTCAGTTTTACATCTTACTCTCTAGTGCAAAATCAAAATGTCAATAAACCAACAGCTAAATTTTCCACCTTAGTTGAACTAGTACTTAGAAGACAGTATATGTGAACCTGAAGTTTGTGAGGTCTGTTTTGAGAAACTGAAACCAGATTGCAAAGAGAGGAACTGGACAATTCCTGAGAGGGATGGGATAATAAAAGAAAAACAAATATTCAAAAACACAATCAACCCTAACAAGTAACGTAGTTCAGAAATTGCATTTTCATTAACTAAAGCAATAGACCTAATGTGAGAAGACTAAATGTTATTCTGAAGGATTTAATATTAATACATGTTAGTTATTAAAATGCTCATAAATTTTAAATACTGTTTCAAAAATGCTACAGTTTTTAATGTATTTTTTTCATCATAGAAAAATGACCATCAATTTATTGTTGTTGATTATTTTCCAATATAAAAACAAAACCAGCAACTTTTGTGTTAGGGAGCCATAGCAATGCTGGACAACCAGAAGACAAACAGAAATAAGAAAGCCCAATGGAAATGAAAACTTTGAAAGTCCAACAACATAAGAATTGTTCCTTCACACTACCCAACAAAATGGTTTATAACCAGAAAGCCTTGAAGGAACATCACTGTTGTCAATTTGTTAAATTATCTGAGGAAAAAAAAAAAAAAAAAGAGGTAACTTCCTTTAGAGGAATACTGTAACAGAGAAAGTCACTTGACTGCAGGAGTCTTAAAATTCTAAAATAATTGTTATGTTTTGCCAGTCACTCCTGCACCTACATTTTATACTGCAAAATAGAATTGAAAGAGGATTTAATATAATAATTTTATTTATGCAATTCATACCAAACCCAGACATGACTTCCACTGTATTTTTAACCATTATAGCCTTATTTACATCTCTTAATTTCAGAAGCAAAATTTTAGGTTGAAAAATTCCACATACATAGATGTCCTACACTGTCTTTACAAAAAGGTCTCCCATGATCTTCACTGAAGTAATGCAATATCAAAAAAATAGATCTATTTCCTTGTAATTTTGAATGATAAACTGGCTTTTTATAAAGCAAAATCTCTACAAACCTTTGCCACTAAACATTTATATTACATTACATTAGATTATATAAATTAGATTATATAAATGTTACTCGCAGATTAAACCCTTTGAGTTTAGGCATCAAGGCCTCTTTAAAACTACACATAGTAGGAAACTCCCTCTTTACAGGGATGCTACAGCACAATTCGTGAGGAGAAAAAAAAACACATGCCTTTATACAGTGCTACAGAAATCATCAGGTCATATATCTACATAACAATACGCATAGCAGAACGTTCCACAGATACACTTTATGAAAACATTCCTGTTTTCTCTGCAATGCCCAACTGATATAATGTGTCTTGACAGGCAAACTAATATAGTCAACTTTAGAGCAGGCTTCCCCTCTACAATTTTTATCTATTGTAAACAAAGAACGTTACAGATATTTCTCTGCTAGCTCTGTTATATTAGTTGAGAACCAAATACACCAAGATTGACTTGTGCCTCTTTAAAATGTAAGATTTCTAATTTTACACCTGTTATTGGGAACAAACAAATCTTGTAACAGATACACCTTACTGCTCACTTTTCAACACTGTTACTATATTTCTTTTACTGGTTTTGTTATCCTCCTTATCATCTAAATTATTC
This sequence comes from Chaetura pelagica, assembly GCF_000747805.2. Classification (NCBI taxonomy): domain Eukaryota; kingdom Metazoa; phylum Chordata; class Aves; order Apodiformes; family Apodidae; genus Chaetura; species Chaetura pelagica. The sequence continues at coordinate 2,992,850 of NW_009952533.1, read as the reverse complement.
GCCATTAAAATTCATGTACTCTCCTACATTAGGTTACACAGCATCCGAGCTGGAAGTAGGCTGCTATGACAGTCACATACTTTTCAAACAGCAATGATATGTCTTTGGGCAGAAAAGGTCTGTAAAGGAAAGTATGCTTCAGTAACACAGCAGAAGACTAACTCACACATGGAATTAATTTGTGATTAATATCATGCACGGGCTTGTACAGCCAGTCATGCATCCACTGTACTCTGCCCACTGCTTCCCACAGCCCGTCAGCCTTATTTAGGAGAGACATCTTAGATGATGGTAACATCACTCAGCGTTACATGTTTACTTAATACTTTTTTCAAAGTGTCTCTTTCTTGTTTTAAAACTGTGCATAAGCCAGTACAGAGCTTCCTGGCAGATCAGGTATTGGGGAGAAGGGATGAGGAGTGTGTTTAAAAACTGTACTTTTCACACAGTTTTTCAGGTCCTGAGGGCACTAACATATCCTAATGGCCCTGCCCCTTGCCCACCTCCCAGCGGTCCCATCCCAGCTGAGGCACTGGTCCCCAGCACTTGCCACAGCACAGTTCCTGCACCCAGCCCCAGCCTTTCCTGATCCTGGCTGGACTTCCTAAACTATTACAGGGCTTGACCTATCATTTTGCCTTCTAGGATAGTACCTGGGCTATCAGTGGATCCTATCTGTCACCAGCCCAACTGGTGCCCCATGGGACTTAGAGCCACTGTCCTGCTTGTGCTGGGGTCACGCTCAGCTCCACCTTCTTTTCCCTTGGGTGCAGCGCTGATGAGTGTTTTTTCACTGTGCTTCTCACAGCAACACTGAAAATTTTTTTAATAAGAGATTTTATCCTGAATAACAGGAAAAATGCCACTATTTACAGAAATCAATTGCTTTTGCTACAAAGGTGCCACTGATAAAAGGTTTGAGGAGAAAATTCTGGTCAAAACTGACAAAGCAGTCCCTACACCATTACAATTCCAAATTAAGCACTAAATTTTCTACATCTCTGAAAAGCAGCAAGATCTCACAAGAGGGAACTCAGGAGAAGGCCTTAAAACAGGGGGTTAGTCATTCCACAAGGAAAAACTACTGCCCAGGATTCCAATTTACCAATTT
>NW_009952533.1:2978443-2991691 GCF_000747805.2 Chaetura pelagica | reverse complement strand
GTCTGTTTTTACAAATATTTTGAAGTCATGCCATCAAAACAGATTTTTGTTGAAATTGAGCCCTTTTCACTCATGTTACAATTTTGACAACTTGTCAAATTCCAGCCAAGCCATTTTTTAATAAAAATGGTGGACAAGATCTTTTGAGAAATAGTAACACTTTACAAGAAGTAACCTTTTTATTCACTGACTCATCTTTACATCCTACTACTTGCCATAAAATATCCATCTGCAAATTAAGTATGGGGACAACTTCTCAGATATGTACAATGCAAAAAAAAAAAAAAAAAAAAAAAAGGATAAAAGAGGAGGCAGGACAATATCAAGTGGATCCCAGCTGACTGAGACAGCAATCCCCATACTGTGGTTTGAGAACTGCCATTTAAGAGAATATCCAAGCTTCATCTTTTGAAATCATCAAACCATGGAAAACATTCCAGGCTCCTCCAACACTACAAAAGTAACAAGAGATCTATATGATCTATTTACTCTTTGGTCTGATTTACAGAAATAGCTCCTGACAGGAGGCAAGTTGATAATAAAAAGTGAAGCTTTCCCACTCCTCTTTTAAGGACATCTTTAGATGTTGTCTCTCTTTTTTCTTTCCATTAAGTGATAGATCTAAAGACTAAAAAGGAACTGAAGAATTGGCAAGATCTAACGCCTGTTGGACTAAATACGTAAATTATGAAATCAAGTCTCAGAACTGGGAGACCTTAAGTCAGAGTACTGGTAAATCAAGAAAGTGATAAAAGCAGCATTCACCATTAAAAAGGCTGCTGATTTTATCTGTGGCATTTCTAGCCCTCAGAAGTCTACAATATTTTTCATATAAGATCAAAGAAAATGCATTAATATTTGCATATAGTTTGCTGCATATTTCCCCCTTCTATTAGCATGTCTCTCACTCCCTAACTTCAAACACTGGATAATACTGAAATCTCCAGTTTAAAGGAAACAAAAAACCCTCCTCTTCAGATAACTAAAATGCATATTGAAATTAATGGGAATCATTTGATTCTTTCCTGTGACAAAATAAAAATCAGACATTTTGTGGAAAAGAAGCATCTTTCATCTCCCAGGTGAAACATGAGAGAAGTGTGATTTCCTAATGAAAGTCTTTTCGTTATTCTCACATTTTTCTGCATGCAATTTTTTTGCAGTTTGTTTGTATAACTGTGAATTGGCTTACGTTTTTTGAATTTCTTAGCCAAGCATTTTGCTTTTGTTGTAATACACTTTTATGATAATTAAAAAGACCTTTTCATATTTAAGTATTTTCTGCATGATTGGCATTAAAGCACTCAGTGCGAGGAATTAATGACAGTATGAAATTAAATGTGTCAAATGTGGCCAATTTTTAAAACCTCAAAATAACAAACAAAGCATAGAACTTCTTTTGTCTGCATAAATGATGTTCAAAAGCTTAGAGCTGTCTCATTTTAAGGTGCCTTTTAGTACCTGAGGGGGGAGTTACTACTTAGAGTATCTTGGGCCCATAAGCAACCCACTCATTTTATTGAGATGGTGATTACACTTTTTAATTGGTTCAGAATGAACTAAACAGGGGATGTGTCCTGTAACCATTTGTGAATGCAAGTGGCTTTGTGTACATTACTTCAGTTAACTATCTCTGTATTATAAAAATGACGTGAGGCCTTTTCCAGTCTAAGTGTACAACCCTTTTGCATTCAAGCCCTTAGTGAGGCTGCACTAACACATTACAGCAACTTCACTTCACTGCCCAGGGTGGTTTTCACGCAGGAAAAAAATACAATCCACAACCCTATTCAGCAAACACTGAGGTGTACCTGTCTAATGTTCAACCATCAGACCAGCATCTCAAGTCACGTAGAAGTATTGCACACATAACACAGAGAGTCACACGTACATAGAAGTTACTGCGATGGCTGAAAGGGAGCAGAGCTACAAACATACTCAGTTTGGGCCCATACAGATCATTCATTTCTGAGTTTAATGCTGAAAATACTCCCAAAAGGTGGGTTGAAGGATTAAAATTGATTTAAAGTAAACTACTTGAGAACAGCCAAGCTTTATACTTCGTCAGCTACTTTCTGCTTGTCAGAATGATGACACACACTATTGAAAGTAATGCCCATGTCTCCTTACTGAACACCCTCAAAAAGGCCATTCGCGATACAGTACTTCATATCTGCTTCTGAAAGCTAAATACTCTCCGACAGGAGACAAAACTCTCATTACAGAAAATCCAGCCTCTTCTTTCCCCTTATTATAATCTTACACATCTTTCTCACTGAGAGAAGAATACACCTAATCTAAAAAATAAATCATTTGCAACTGTCTTGTCAGAGAATTAAGGATCAATACTTAACAGCTTACAACAACAAAGCTAAGGGCTACATTAAGATATGTCCTTCCTTTTGATTTTTTGTTGAGCATATCACAACCATTAATGACAACATCAATTGAGAACAGAAATACCTTTTATTCAGGTTAAATGTGTTGATGGAATTTTTATGTTAATAAGAACAAAAATACACTATGTTTACCCAACTTCAATGACAGATCATGGAGAGTTCAAATAAACTTTATTTTAAAACTTTGTGATTATTTTTTTCTATTTAATCACACTGTCTTTCCAAAAGTATGGATAATAATTAATGCCTCATTACATTAAGCACACAGGTTAAATTGAAAATCCTATTACATACCTAGGAAAAATTAGCTGTAGAATCACATAAGACACAGCCTTCAGCTCTCAGGAATCATGGAGGAGTTCTTGCTCAACCATTCAGAAAGTCCAAATTATATATAATTTTGCTAAACTTCATACTTCTCATGAATCTCTCAAGGATTGCTCCCAGGAGACTGGTAAGGAAGCAGGATCATTGGGTCCCTTTTTTAATGTTACAGTGGGGACATACGTAGCAAAATAAATTAGCTGGCATGAAGGAATATAATGAGGACAAATGAAGTACCATATTTTAATATTATTGCTCAAAAATTTTTAAGCACAGCAAGAAACAGACTGTATTTCTTTTATATATGAATGTAGAATAATACTCATACAGTACGGCAATATTTCCAGTTATTTAATCAGTGAGTAATGTTTGTCTTGTGAAGGCTGATAATCTGTAACTCCAAATTCCACATTTCAGACTAATCACTAATGTATTATTTTGTAGGACAGAATTCCTCATTCTAAGTGACTTCAGCAGAAGGCTATTCTGTAGGCACAGATTTAAGAACATATCAATACATATATTTATATAAGAAAGTTCTATATAAATATAAGAAAGCCAATTTTGCACTTTCAAACCTATTTACAGAAAGACACAGGAAAAAATTCGCTCCATCTACATTACAGGAATTTGGGCACAATGAGGACTTAATGCATTTATTCAGATATGTTATTTAAGTAACAAGCAGCATGAAACAGAAGTCCTGAACAAATAAGCTTTTAACCACTCAAAGGTCCTTTAAGGCTACCTTCCCCTTGCACAGTCATCCAGAAGAGGAAGGCTGGGCAGAGATCCTGGCAGATGCTTTCACTACAGAAGGGGTCTTAAATCTGAGCCTTGGGGTTCTGTGCCCCACGCTGCTGCAGAGCATTGTTATGCTGGAAGGTACCAGTGGCTGCTGCAAGTATGCCTCTGATCCATGGGAAATCACAGGCTTTGCAAGCTGATAAGCATGCTAGCAGCCCTTTGTTCAGAGGAATTAAGGTCTTTAATAGAGTAAAACAGCTGAAACAACAGAAAGCCATGTGGGAAGGCCCAGGGGACTGATTGAAAACCTCGGGTCCTGCATTGACAGGAGGTAGATGGGTTGGTACATGTAGGCAAAAAAACACCAGGAAGCTAGAAAAACTGTTGTAGGCTTGGCCTTGTGATCAGAAATGAACCTCCTTAGGTGCAGGATGAGTGGAAAAATAGGTTTAAAAGTTTGAAAGTAAGAAAACTCTCCATTATTACTCATTTTGGCTGTTTAGAAATAGAGGAAACATTTACTGCAAATGACTAGAGACACTCCAAAGAGATGCCTGACAAATATAAGCAGTTTCTCCTCCTCCAGAAACAAAACATTAAAGCCTAGCTAAACAGTTTACAGCACTGAACCCACAGTGAAAGGATTAATTTCTTCGAGAGACAGAAAGATGTTTCCATATCCCATTGAGAACTCCAGCCAGAACTGCTTCAAAAGCTGAAAACACTGGTTTCTCAATGGTCACTCCCACAGTGCAAGCTTCTGCCTGGAGCAGCCTGTCTGTTCTCCTAGCCACAAGGGCCATGCTGAGGCCCATCAGCTTTCCATGCACCTGCAGGACAAGCACATCTGTCTTCTTCAACTGACAAGCATCTATGCCATAGAGGCACCTCAGGATTAGCAGCTGCACCCACTCCATCAGAAACCACACCCCTGGTTATCAGGAACTTGGAGGAAATTTTTAAGGACCATTTGTAACCAGCTGTATTTTGTCCAGCCTATACAGACAGTACAAATCACACGAGAATTCACCTTTCTTGAGGTGTCTCTCTTATCCCACTCACTAAGTAATCCATTTTCTGCTCTTGGTAGCCTGTTTGCCACCACCAGTTCAGCTGGTGATCAGGCCCAGATATTGACTGTGAACTGCTCTATCTCTTGGCAATTTAAAAGCCAAGGTCAATCTGGGTCTGAGGCACTATGAATAGTCTTTAGACAGCACCAGTATTTTGAGTAAAAATAGAGTTCTAATCTATGTATAACCTTAGAAAACCCAACAGGGGAAAAAAATAAAAACCACAAACAAAACAAAACCACCAAAATCCCACAAAACAAAAATAAAAACACACAAAAAATTAGTAGCTAGGTTTACTTGCAATTTCTTGAGGGACCTAGGCATTTACCAGAGTCAATATTATAGCAGCCTACCTGAATGTGAAATGCATAGCAGGTGCAGCTACTTCTGCCTCCAACACATGTTTACGAATTCAGACACACAACAGCAAAGACCCACTAGAAAACCATTAGTTTCAACAAACAGCCTCTTTACACAGGCATGTGGATACTGTGCACAGAGACAGGCTGTTGCCTCACACCATCATATTTTTTTTACAAATGACACCATTTTAATGAAGATTGATTGTTCCTAAATCAAGTCCTGCTGAAAGCAATTACCAAAAATAATTTTTTCTATGTCTGATTTAGGTACTTTCAGACAGATTTATAAAAAAAAAAATAATACAAAAGGAAGTGGAAACCAACCTTCTGAGATGCTTATATACAGGTATGGGACCAACACTTCAGAACATAAGCAAGCCTTGGCAGATTAGGCCCTTCAAATCCATGCTTTCATTTAAACCAATGGCCTCTAAGTGGGAATATGTTACAACATTTTTTTTCAAAGTTGCTTGCTGCACATCTAACATATTATGTTCCTCTGTACTACTGTCACTATTACCAACAGTAGCAAGTAATTGCTAAAATACTAAACACATACATTTGTGTTGTAGTCTAATAATACCAGATGATGAAGCTGACATTCCAAAAATTTATTTCTCCCTGGTTAGATTCACTATGAAGAGGGAGCAAAGAAGAGACTCTGGTAAGCCTTACACTGGATGTATTGTTGACAGCTCAAGAACATGTTTATTTTTGTTATTCCTTCTGGTGCTCATTATAAGCACCACACTTTTGGATGAGTTATGGCCAAAGTGTCTAGCTATCAATAAAACATCGGTTTACTGAATCTGCAGCAACAGGAGACGTAAGTGCAGCAATCTCCTGTTTACTGATGGCACGTTATGCAACATTATTTTTATTCAACCCTGACCACTGGAAAATTAAAACAACTTTGATCACTTTCGGAGATTCTGGGCTAAGATTTCCATTTGTAACTATCAATTATTTAAAAAAAAATAGTTTTAAAGGGTTCTTAGAGCTTTCTAAAAAAAAATTATAGTAATTTAAGCAGCAACGGCAAATGATTACAAGTCTTAAGCCTCCTATGGAATAAAAAGTCTGTATAAAATAGTCACATTGCCATCTACTGACAGCTCTTTATAAAAAGGCTTGCGTTTTTCATTAGCTGCCTGACTAAAAGCTTAACGCTCTCTCTTGAATATAGTGGTACAAAAAATTAGGGACGTACAATATATGTTGCTCAATATATCTCCCAGCAATAATCCTGCTTCTCTTCAAATCCATTCCAATCCATTCAGGCTTTCACAGTTATATACTGCAATTAGATACGTTTATTAATGGCATTATTGCACAGTATTTCATAGGAGGTAGAACTGTTTTCAGAAAGTAACTACAGAATGGTATGTTAATAAATCTGTGCTACATGCACAGTACATAGGGGCTTGCTAATAGGATTTCCATAATAACAGCATTTATCTCACTGCACATTTTATAATACCAATCACTGGCAAGCACAGTATTGTTATTATGTTATGTGAAAAATAGGATTTAATGTTAAGAACATACTGTATAGACTAAAACAGCAGTGTTACGGATGCACCTGTGTATTGAAAAAGTTTTTATCTCACCTTTATACATTTTGGCCTGAGCCTTAATGCCTTAGTTATTACAACAGCAATTTATAATTGCACTTTAAAACTGAATCTAGACCTCACATCAGTTCTACCTTACTGCAACATGGGACTGTGGAATTTTAAAATGACCTGTTAATGAAAAGATGCAGTGCTTTTTCATGAAAACAAATATACCAAGCAGGAATTTCCTCACTGTTACCCAATCACCACTACGAATCCTCTGCACAAACTGAAGGCTGTCTTTAGCTTCTCATTGTTCAATTCCCTGCTAGGAATTTCTGCATACTCTCTGGTCCATGGCAAAATGTGAGTTTTTCTTCACCCTTGGCTTCTAATTCTAATACTCACTTTTGAAAGAAGAAAACAACAAGAAAAAAGTAATCTACCAGACACAATATTTGTGCCCAGTTTTTTATACTGCCAAATCTGCCCCTCATAAAAGAGTTTCTAAAGCACTAAATTATCTTTAACAGTACAGTTAATGTCATTTCTTACATCCATATGAACATAATCCAGCATTTTACCTTTTATGGTAAATTATCTAGGCACACAGAAGAGCCCAGAGAAAGTGATACCCTGCAGAACACACAGGGCATTATAAAACCCTGTTGAGCAACTTTACACCAGTTATCTTCAAGTGCCTTCCAAGGGCTTGCTCCTCAGCCAAACCAAGGTAGTGGTGAAACCTATCTCCATGCAGCAGAGTAGCTCAGGATCAAGGATATAATCCAACTCCATTCACCACTCCACATGCACAGCCCTTGCACTGTTACCTCATCAGTCAACAAAAGAAATATTTTTTAGACAACAACATAAATGTATCAGCTAAAACAAAAGAGCACCTCATGGAGAGCCAAGTTAGTTTCAAAGCTGAAGGAGACTAATGAGCAGATAAAAGTGTACCATAAGCTTGAATGAGAATTGACAGAAATGGAGCTACTGACCATTACTTCCTTATGTGCTCAGCCTCTGAAATTTAAATAACCTAAGAGCATCCCCAGAAAGATCCAACAGGAACTCTGTTGTATGCTTATGCCCTGTTTCACCATGGGTAAGCTGTCCTCAGACCTCACAGTATCTCGGGGGCCTTTCTAGACATCTTTTTGTAGGAGTAGTGCATGTTTATAGCACAAATCCTAGCATACCTACGCATTTTATTTTGTCTCCTTTTCTGGAGTTATACAACAACTTAAACCTTTGTAGAGGTATTGAGCCATACTTAATTATCACTCACTCACTGACGTATCTGTAATAACTACAATAACTAATTGTCAAGACAGAATGATTAGTATGCACACAGTACGAAGAAGAATGCAGGGCACTGAAAAGTAATACTGTGTTTGGCTGAAATTCATTTTGGTCACAGATAAATAAACCAAGTGCCAGATTTACCACTTCGCAACTTTCTGTTTTGTCTTCTCATCCAATGGTTGCTGGCAATAACATCAGCCCAAAAATCACCCTGAAATGAAGCTCTCACAATTCAATGAGAGCAGAATAAACTATGAACATCACACTTGTCTCCCTTTGTCAACACTGCAGCTTGGCTAACAAACTACTATATAAATAGAGTGAATAAAAATACATTGCACAAAATTTATAAAATTTCCCATGGTAATCATGGGAAGACACCTTTAATGAAACTTGAATGGAGATCAATTCTATAAGGAACAAAATAATTTCTCTAAATAACAAAGCAAAATCAAAGCTGGCATTTGTTTCCAGAGTAAGATACCTGCTACTCTAAAATTCAAGGTCAGCATCAAATCTCACAAGTTTTCCTTAAAGGTAACCATCCTCTCTCAATTTTCCTTCTTAAAGAAAGAGCTAAATATTTTCACTACTGAGGTGACAAAAAAACCAAACAACTTTCAAATTTAAATGTAAACACATTTTCAGCAAAATACTAGTAGGAAAACTAGAATAACTTATTTTGCTAGGACTGTGACAGAGACACACAGAGATAAAATATGAAAACACAGGATATGCATAATATTTCTTCCCTTGGAGAGCTCAAACATGAATTTCACAACAGGTGCTGAAGGGGGTTTGATGGCAGTTTGCTTTTTAAACAGAGTGTTATTTTAGCTCTCACAGAAACACAACAGATCGAGTAGAGGAAAGCTCTTAACCAAAGACAAACACTGTTTGCTGGCTGTATTAATATCTTAAGTAGTATCACCCAAAACTTAGCTACTCGTCATGCTCAGGTTCTCCTCTCCATATAAGAGGATAATGAGCTGAAATGGCCAAGAAATACGCAAAGAATACAATCAATTAATGCAGTTTGGAAGCAAAATTACTTTGTTTACAATGCAGAGAATACACAGCAGTGATAAATTATTGCTTTAACATTGTAGCAGCATCTGTTGCACCCAGCCTGCAGGGCTAAGGTCTGGCCTCTCATCTACATCACTCACACTGAAAAGAACAAGGTAATCCAGATACCGGTAGGACTCTCATTCCACAGCTTTAAAGGAGCTATAAAAAATACTCTCAAAGAATGACTGTACTTTTTTTTTTTTTTTTTTCCTCTCCAGGGAGTGGGGAAGGTGTTTTGTTTTGCTTCAAAAAGTAAAAGACAGAATAAGAATGAAAAAGTCCACTGCAGGAAGAATTGGCAAGCTGGAATATTTAGTTTAGGTTTTCCACTGTTTCCTTTGTCACAAATAAATATATAAAAAAATACATACAAAGTATGGCTGAATGAGGGAAGAAAACAGTTAATGATGGTGGACACAAACTTCTGTGACTGACGTGAGAGAACCTTTCTCAACTATTTCATTTTAGAACAACCTCCACATACTTAAAAACCCAGCAAATTCCATGGTGTCAGAAGTGTCACTTCTGTAGTGCAGAAGGTCATGTCATTCAGTACAGTACCCTGGGAGAGACTCTGAATTAAGAGTTTGGTCTTTTAGTACCTATAACTCATTAAAAACTAATTTGAAAGTCTCAAGGTTTCAAAGGCACCAACAGCAGAAAGTAGTCTGGAGAATACTCAGGAATGGTTCAGCCCCAAGGGGCTTGTGTTCCTGCTTTTGAAGAAATCCCTTGGTCATCATCCGTGCTTAGAATTAAAAAAAATGGAAAAAGAAATAAAGTTGCAAAATTAAGCCTTAAAGAATATTTACTTAGAAGTGTTAACTAAGTTTTTAAAATAAGCAAAGGTTTGTGTGCCTTTATCACCTGAATCTGCGTTTTCAGAAAAAACAACTCAAAGGAGAGGCAAAATGATGGGGTTTTTTTAAAGATGTTCACACACACAAAAAGGCAACTCAACTTTCAGACTCATCCCTACTACAGTATGAAATGCCCTTGGCAGAGAACTGAAGACAGAAGTGACAGAAAGTAGGAGTGTAACTGTCATCTTCAATGTCTTGTAACACCAGTGGCCAGTGCAAAATACTTCTGAAGGCTGCAGTGGGTGACAAGACACTTTAAGAAGAGATAGAAAAATCAAAAGACATTGACGGGCTTTATATTGTCATTGAATAAATCAAACTTTGTTTTGTTTGTTTGTAAGGTCAAGATACTTGCATTACATTAAGAGTTCTTTAGCAGAGATAAGCTGTATCTGTTACCGTGTTACAGGCTGATTTTTCTTCTTGAAGGTGTAAGGATGTTTCAGTAGGAAAGCAGGATGTCAGACTGTCAAAAGACCGCAGCACAAACTATGCTCTGATGTCTTTGATACAATGGAAACACTGTATATTGAGTAAATTAATAAAACAAAATTTTAGTTTCAGAAAACATCCTAAACAAATTTTGGAGTCCTGATTTTTTATTATTCTAACATATATTGCCTATAATTATTGTAATTATTTCAGCACTAATTATTTAGCAGGAAAATTTGCATTCTTTTTTACTGTTGACCTTGACCCAGCAAACATCTAATTTTAGGCTTGTGCTTCAGTACTTAGAAAGTAGTTCCATGCTGAAGTACTTAACTAAATTACTACAAATGCAGTCAGTAAAACATTTTAAATAAACATTTCAGCTATGCAAAGATATTCCTAATGCCTGGAGTGAGGTTAAATGGTTAAGGTTTGCAATATTATCTTTTAGCAAAATTCTTATGCATCTGGGCATGAATTTCCCTATCCAGAGAACACTGAAGATACAGATACTACCTTTTGTTTTAGTAGTACATCACTCGTAATAATAGACTGCTTGAAACTGTGACCATCTTTAGCAGTTTATACTTTTAGTTATGTGACATTGTGTTGGAATTCTAAATAGCAAGTTTGACCCAGACCCAAGGAATGTGACTGCAATAGATGTAAGGAAGGAACCCTCCGTAATCACCACACTGTAGTGGTTGTCAGTAAAAATATACCGAATTTAAATGTTGTAAAAACCTTTTCACATCACATTTAACTGTACAGAAATGCCAAAAGGATCTACAGCTTATGAGATCTATCATATTTCTACAAATATTTTATGCAAAGTGTAGAGAAAGAGATGCAACTGCATAACCAAAATGCTCCCTAAAATAACATACTGCTTGTGTTTCCCCTAAGACATTGCAGAACAGATAAGACAATGCTAACAAAGGGGTAAGAAAGGGACTAATGAAAGACAAATGGGACAAAATTCAGTCATTGGTTTACTGCATCAACTACAGTACCTTAGTCATACAGGGGAAAAAAATAATAATAAACAGAGTTAATTCATCATCCTATGTTCACTCTGGTAACCAAGTTGTATCAACCACAATTTATCTAAAATCATGAAAATATATTACATTATTTATATGTGCTTTAATGTTGTAGAAAACATCATATCCTAAATTGCTGCTATATAAATCTAAGCCCTAACTTTAAAACACTTAATATCTATCAATCCTAATTATTAGACAGGTCTATTATTAGTATTAATGCACTTTCTCAGCTGCATAGTATAACCGGTACAAATCTGTAATGTGTAACCCATCTGCCAACACAGAAACCATGTATCTTGCAGCTTGAGTGCTTGGAAGCTCTGATAGTCCTTATGACAAGTTTTTTAATGAAATAATGCTATATTTGTTAATGGAATTGAGGAAAAGAATACATTAGACTGACTTATATCTAATCATGCTACAAAATATTGCTACCCAGAACTGGAGATGGGGAGTCATAAAAGTCAGACAGCACAACTTGCTTATTTGTGGTCTCATCCTGCAACCAGTGCAAGCTAGTGTGGAACAGCATCAATTTTCTGCCCATAGGAATTAAACATGCTGCAGCCTGGGTAAGTTGACTGTAAAAATATCAAATGATATCCCACAAATACATACGTTGAAAAGAAAGTGCTTGCTCCCTATTTATTTCTACAAAAATCACAGCTTTAATTTGCACTGCATGCCAAGCCATGCCAATAAACACAATACACAACAAATATGAACCACAGACATCCTCTACTTCTTACACTTCCAGATGTCTCAGTTTTATGTGTCAAACAGCCACCACCTCTTTCAAAATCCTACTTGTACAACTTTTGACAAGTTCATTTCCTTTCTACCTTATGTTTTGTGGTAGAGTAATAGCACTACTTTTGGAAGGCATTTTCAGAAGTACTTCAGGGATATTTCCAATTAAAAATTCAACTATACCGTTACAAACAGAAGAGCTTTTAAACATTTAGTAGTAATAAGAACTCAAAAGACAACAGTGGCCTGTTAAAATATGGTGGTAATATTATGATTAATTGTAAATCATAAAGGAAGTGTTTAATAAATATTTCTGCTGTATACTTCAGAGATAAAGTAATATGTCGCAGGAAGTGATTAAACACTTTGCTATATTAACTCAGGAAAACATTAGCTAGCAGCCTCTAAAGTCTGACATTTTTAAAATAAGCAGATACAGACAACTGAAGTGCTTTAAAAGAACCAGCCAAGCATCTTTGTAGGCTGTCAGTGACTTCTGTTACATTGGCAAAGCTTCAGAAGACTGAAGAGGGGGGAGCACTGGACCAGTGTGACAAGATGGGACTTTATATAATCCCATAGTAATTATCAGAGTAAAACACGGAAAAAAAAACCAAGAAAATAATTTCTACTAGGTCAATCCAGTGAACAGTTGTAACTCCCATGTACTCAAATCCAAAAATCAGGGTCTTGTGGTTTATATCAGTCAGAAGTACAGACTGATGCTTGAATCAGAGTTCTAGTACAAAATACTTGTTTACAAGAATGTATCAAATTCAGCTTCTTTAAACACAGGAGAAGTGAACTGAGACAATTAACTCTCACTGCATCACAACTCCTTCATTCATCCTGCTCCAAAAGTTTGCCACAGAAGAACACAACTTGCATCTGCTCAGGTTGCATAAAATATTCCTTTACCATTTCCAAGTTCTGTCCCTGCTACCTGCATGAGGTAGTTTTCCCACACAAACATGTCACTTGGTTTATCAGTGATCAGCCAAACTTTCTTCACACAGAACATCTGGATTTCCATCTAGCTGCCTTTATTTTGGAAGAAAATACATTTAGGTGTGTTTCATAGCTACCATAAAATATAGGATTGTAATGAACTCAACCAGTTTCTATTAAATTAACCCAACATTATAATTAACTAAGGAGGTACCTTGTGGATACTGGTGAAATTAGCGTTTGTAGTTTTCAGTGTATTTTCTATTAGTCTAATTGACAAATTTTCCCACTCCTGAACTAAAAGGAAAAAAAAAAAAAAAAAAAAAAAAAAAAAAAAAAAAAAAAAAAATTTTTTAAAACTGAAAG
>NW_009952533.1:2945359-2978417 GCF_000747805.2 Chaetura pelagica | reverse complement strand
TAATGTAAAAATTTTCCCCCCCCTAAAAAAAAAAAAAAAAAAAAAAAAAAAAAAAAAAAAAAAAAGAAAAGAAAAAGAAATAAGTTTTCTAAGCAGTGAAGGCACATGTAAAACTTATTCCTTGAAATGACTTGGCTATGCATATATTAAAAACAACACAGGCAAAAGATCCCAATGTTATTTAAATTGCACAGGAAGGGCAAAGCCAAAGTCACATGGGCTCTGCTGTTTCAAGGTAATGAAGCTACAATATAGCTTCACTATATTGCAATATAGCTATATCTTAATTGTGCCTAATCACCACATAGCTAGCTGACTTCAGGAGCAACAAGTGAGATAGTGAAATAAAGTAGTCTTTAACAACCACAAGGTAAGTAGTTTAGACAAGCGGAAGAGAAAGTGGTCTCTCCACTTCCTGCTTTTCCCATGTCAGGCTCAGTCCCCTTTCTACCTACCCAGAGCAAATTCATAGGTCATATCCCAAAACAATATTAGGGCTGGTGATGCTCCTAAAGCCTCTGCATTGCAAGTGAGAGATTCAAGAGTATCACACAGACATGCAACCTCAATGAGAAATATACTTACAGCCATCGTTTAACTATTGATTTCCACTCCCCCACACACCACACTTGGACCATCTCCATCCTTTTGAAATAGAACTTTTGCCAAGCTCCACTCCACATGACAAGATTCTACATCACAATCACAGGAGAACTTGTATCATACCATTGATTATGACAGAAACTCAATAATCACTCCATAAACCATCCAGCAAGCAGGATATATCCAAGCTTAGACCAGATTCCATAAATTAATTATAAGAATGGAATTAAACTCACTAAACTGGTGGAACACGCTGCCATGTGGACATATGAAAACATCAACTTGAGAAATATTTTACAAAGGCTTGAATGCTTATATGAAAGTGAAAATGCACAATACGGTATCAGGAGGAAGTAACCGATTAAGACAAATCTTCAGAGGCCTCAAGTTACTCACCAAAGAGATAAAGCTAAAGGTTCTCTCCTAGCCATTCATTTTGGATCATTTCATCCTGTGCCACTAAAGACATGAGAGTCATGCCTTGGTTTTTTTGCCTAAGAACTAGACTTTTCTGTACTAAATAAATTACTGCTTCCTATACTCAGCATGGAAAGACATGTGGCTTGACCATGGTGGGACACTTGCCTTTCTCTTGATTCTGTCCTAGCTCAAACCATTCTGCTTCCTGAGTAGTTTTGAAAATGCTCCTTTAAAATAAAAATACTAATTCTGTCTTTTACATCCTGTAATTTTTTTGGGAACATTTAGTAGTCAATGTATCCATGAAAATAAGACCAAACACAACCAAATTTGTATATTGATAAGACTATGACTTACTAAAAAGAGAGACACTGTCTCAGCCGAGAAGAGCCCAGGCAAATTCTGAAACATTACATTTGTTGAGTCAGTGCATAGTATAGAGCCTCTTACCAGTCATGGCAAAAGTAATGTCTACAGCATATACAATATATATACAGCACATATAAATGCAAAAGATAAAGAGAAGCAGATTGACTATGAGGACAATATGATCACATAGACAGAATATTAGTGTTTCACAGACTGATTATTTTTTTTTTTTTTAAACATCTATTTTCAAAGTTAAATCATGTGCCACTCTGATACCTTCTAAGGTAGGATTTGAAGCAAAGAAAAAGTACTGCTGTATAGAGTTCACATAAGGATTTCCAAGCATAAAAGACTGTACAGGAAAATAAACATGGGAAAAGAGAGCAAAGGAGAGTTCAAGTGTAGCACCTTTGAAAGAGTGCATAAAAGACAAAAAGTATGCAATTTTGAAACAATCTTACATTACAAAAACAGGATTCTCTTCCAAAAAGTGTTTGGCATTTTGACCTTCCATACTTGAACTTTTCACAACTTGTGTTTGTTTCCTAAAATCTGCCTTTCAAGTAATTTGCTCTAACTGTCCTGAAAAGTATAATGGAAAAAGCAATTCCTACAACTTACCAAGTTCAGCCACAGCCTCCATGACACCATAGCTCAGGGTGCTCCTCTTTTGAAGTGTTTCTGGTGGTTGTTACACTGTAAAACCTTTAAAGACGTCTAAAACTGGCACCCTTTTGAGCATATTCTCACCTGCCTACAGAAGCTTTAGAACTTTATTTTTAATAAAAAGGATAGCTATCTGCAAGCATTTACTGAGAAGTCAAGTTCAAGCATACATTATAAAACAACGGATATGCAAAGTAAAACCAAATTACTATCATCAAAGATATCAGCTTCCTTTTTCTGACAGTAGCTCCCAGTGAGAAATAACCTTCACTGGCAGGTTAGAGCTGGAAAATGGCAGCAATGAGAGGAAGGAGACACATTGAAGCTAACAGTGAGCAAGGCATCTGCATTTCCTTTGGAGTCCTTCTCCAGTCACTTGTAAGGGCAACTGAAAAACAGTACAATGTGGGTGGCATCAAGCCCAGGCTGCCAACTTCTGATGCAAAAAAAAAACCAAACCTCTCTGTGGCAAGTACAAACAGAGCTCAGTGGTACCAATGCCCTGGGCAGCCTGTGCCAGAGCTTGATCACTCCCGTTTGGTGCACCTCAGTGAAAGGCTTGGGCTTGGTCAGATGCCCCAGAGACCTCAGCCACTCTGACACTACACTGGTCCTGATATTCTTCTATATGAGCACTTACACCTCAGTTGCTTGATTCACTAGTTCACCCAAAGAGTGTTCTTAATTTACATGTAGCACTAAGAACAACTGAGAGTGGCAAGACCTTGTGGAGGGAGGGGAGCCTTTCATGACGAGTACGAGAGCAAGGTGAGGAAGTGAGGAGTGAAGCACAGCATGAGGCAGAAAGTGAGGAAGAGGAAGGTAATGAGCCAGGAGTCTGAAGCCTGGGAAACTGCTGAGATAGGCCAGGCTGCAAAGGGTCTAGTGGCTTGGAGAATCTGCTGGAACCAGAAAGCCAGGAAAGACTGAAATGAAACTTGGAGGCAAAGAACCTCCCTGCAAAACAAAAGAGTTCACAGGGAGACACCTCTTTATAAACTCATTTTACTTCTAGTCTCCATTTCATATCACTTCAAGACTTCTTTGTTAAGGAAGTTATTCCAGTTTACGTTCTAATAAAACATGGCTTTCAGCTTAAAAACCTTATTATCTTCTTTGGGGTGTTCACTGTATAAGAAAAGAATGAAGATGTAAAATCCAAAGCTCTGGCTGCCATGCATCTTTGTCAGAAGCACATTGAAGCTTATTTAGTTTAATTGCTCTTGTAACATTTTTACTTACACATAAAAGCATAAACAGGTAAGAACACTGCATACAAACTTTATTTCCTAAAAGGAAAAAACATTTTAGAAAAGTAAATTCCTTTATACATACATTCAGTATTCACATCTTAAATATTGTATATGAACTTTTCTATTAAAAGTAGAGAGAAAAACAACTCAACTAGACACTAGGACACACTGAAAAAGAAACTTGTCACAACAAGGCAATTTTAGATACCAAAATTGTACTGGCAAAGAAAAAAAAACAATGGGTTGGGGGAAGAGAGCAGCTTGTAGGCCATCTTTTGAAAACTACTGAAACACAAACCATGCTGAGCTTAATGTTTCAACGAACCTGTGTGAAATAGAGTCTGACAGCTTTCTGGTTTTAGTGCAATTATAAACAAACACAATCCTGCAAACTCCTTGGCTAAGCAAACAATAACGCAACAACAAAGGAACATCTGAATATCTCTGGACATAAACACTCAACAGGTGTTAAAATATAACTAAGAATTCATATCACAGGAGAATACAACCAAATATTTTAGATAGCCAAACCCATGCACAGATGATGAAATGCAGAAGCATCAGCCACTAGATGACAAGATCTACTTTGGAGCCAGCCCTCAGCTTCAGGCAATTTACATTCAGGTAAAGAAAAGAAGTATACAGTAATTATTACAAAAATATTTGAAATGGAAAAAGAGTTCATTGCATGGATGGTGGACTTCTCAGAATTTTTTCCCTGCCCCAAATTATTTTACTGATCTTGTATATCTGGCTGTAAAGGGACACCATTTCTTTTTGAACTAGTTTTCTTTCAGATCATTCAGTAGTGTTTTAAGGAAAAATCCAACATACTGGCACATTATTGAACTTCTCAGCTGCCAAAGAAGATCTATTCTGAACCCAGAAAATTTGTTTTAAGAATCTGTCAAAAACATCATGTGTTACAGAGTCAAAAGACATCAAGCAAACATCCATGAGACTCTGACTGGTGTTGCTCTACAAATATGAACTACTATCAAGCAGCAAGACATGCATGCAGCACAGCCTCCAACCATCACAACTAAATCAAAGCTCAATAAAGTTGCTGACATATTTCCTTCTCACAGTTCTGACAGGAGGTGGGGAGCAGTCAACCTGATCTGAAAGGGTGCAGCAAATGATACCATCCTTTAGCAAACACAACTTATGCAGCAGAGAGCAAAAGTAATCAAAGCATATCTTACTGCCATTTGCAGCAAAATCAACAGGCAACATGAGACTGCTCTGAACACTGAGCTGCACTAGGTTGAGTGCCACTTGTTCACTCACTAAACATTAAAATAACTACGTTTTTGCAAAGGCTGTTGTCAGACTTCCAGCAACATCACCAGCTCCACAAACATTTCTTCCCGAATGCATTACTTTTATCAGCTTGGAGATTAATAAGTGGTGCATTGCCTCAGTGGAGTGCTGGTTTAGTCTGTATTGGGTTTGCATGGCAAGGTTTTGGTAGCAGGGAGATATAGGGGTGGCTTCTGTGAGAAGCTGCTAGAAGCTTCTTTCCCCATGCTCAATAGAGCCAACGCCAGCTGGGTCCAAAATGTTGTTTTCCCCTGTGATAACATATTTAATAATGGGAAAAAAACCTGCACAATTGCAGCCAAGGAGAGGAGGGAGAATATGAGAGAGAAACAACTCTGCAGACACCAAGTTCACTGAGGAAGGGAGCAGGTGCTTCAGGCACCAGAGAAGACATTCCACTACAGCCTGTGGTAAAGCACATGGTGAGGCAGGGTGGCCCCGTACTGACCAGGGAAGACTATGATAGAGCAGAAAACCACCTGCAGCCTGTGGAGGACCCCATGGCAGGCCAGGTGGATGTCTGAAGGAGGCAGTGATCCTGTCAGAAGCCTGCACTGGAGCAGGCTCCATACAGGACCTGTCATCCCATGAATAAAGGAACCCACAACAGATCAGGTCTGCTGGCAGGAATTGCGACCTGTAAAATACAAGCTTCTACCACCAGTGGTAATGATTTATTCTAGCTGAACATCAGATCCTACGTGCTAGAAATGTCTTAAGATCCCTTTGAATGTGCAACAACCAAGAGATTTTCATAGATTGGCATGAATAGTGTTAAATATAGTGAGATATCAAAGAAATATAGGTACAGGATTAAAATCAGAATGAGTTAATTTTGGGTTCATTGTGGTTAGGCACAGCTTGATTATTTTGTTTGTTTTGCGATTTCAGATTAAGATTGGGGTGTCTCTATGCATAATTTCATGGCAAAGTGACAAAAAAAACAAACATGCATGTACAGTCTACTCTGCAGTATGGAGAAAATAAAAATCTCATGTTTCTTCAAAAGCAGTTAATTTCTAACAGTTATATAGCTAAAACTAATCTGTTCATTCTATCACTTCGTCCTTGAATTCTATCAATCTGAAAAGAGTTGCTTTCTGAAAATGAGAAAAAATGGCCTGCTCTTCTCCTTAAAACTTACTTTTGCCAGTGGGGAGGTTGATGACATGCTGAGACAGCAGCATTGTCTCACGCATCTTGCACTTCCTTGTCTATGCACGTCTGCTGCCTCATGCACCTACTTAGACTTTGGCAGCAGCTGTCTTGCTGGTCTTGCTTGACATCATCAGAATTCCTGACCAAACATTTCAGACTGCATTTTTGAGAGGCATAAGCCAAATGAGTGACTACTGGGAAGAAGTGCTGTTCCCATGTTCTTCAAACCCTCCTTCCCTATGACATGCTTCCACTCTTTATAT
This sequence comes from Chaetura pelagica, assembly GCF_000747805.2. Taxonomy (NCBI): domain Eukaryota; kingdom Metazoa; phylum Chordata; class Aves; order Apodiformes; family Apodidae; genus Chaetura; species Chaetura pelagica. The sequence goes on along the minus strand of NW_009952533.1, from coordinate 2,972,362 downwards.
TGCAATAGCTTTTTGTTAGTCATTAAATTCCCCCATGAGCCAATAAAACCTGATGAGCACAATAGAAAATAACGTATCATGAGTAACAGATTGTGACCAAGGGTAGAAATTAAGAGTTAATTTTTTCTAATAATTAAGAGTTCTAAAATTAAGAGTTAAGTTTTTCTAATATATAAGACACCCTCATATCTCCTCAAGAAAAAAATTAGCCTGGATCACCATGCAGCCTAAAATTCACTTCTGTTCTTCTCTCTTATTATCTACCTACAAGTTTTGGAGCGAGGTTCCACTTTTTCTATTACTTGCATCTAAAGTTTTAGTATTCTGAATCTTAACTATCTAAAAACATAAACAACACACCCTTAACCAGTATATTTTGTGGTAAGGTTGCACAAGCTACAGAGGAAGAGGAGGAGATGGATGCTCTTCTCCCATTCTTCCTCTGCTCCGAGCAGGTATCTTCAGCACCCTGTGATGATCGCTGCTGGTTTCCATTGCTCTAGCTCCCAGTTTGTAAACTGGGAAACCACTGCTTTTAATTATTTCCATAACAACAGTTTCACATCAACATCTAATGTCTGATTTAATGATCACCCTAAGTATTAAGAATATTTCAGGGATTGTTTTAAGTCAGATATTTTTAAGTCAGATATACATTGACAGACATTTATATTGCAGCTAAATTTGCAAACCTGCAAAACAATTGCATCATACCAGAGTTTCTAGCTGGTCAACATTCCCCAAATCCCATGTCATTTTATACAAAAATAAACAGGTAATATTTCTTCATTGTAAATTAATAACTTGATGAAACATATCCCCTTTGCATTTATGTTGAAATTTAGACTGGATTTTATATATTCGTACACTAAGCATTGCAAATAATAAGTATGAAAAAAGTCAGGTTAGAACAGCTATAAAAATAGCTAGAATTAATATCTTGAAAAGCATTAGTAGAAGAATAAGTAATATGAATGTATGCTATTATTAACCACTTTTGGTAATGAAACTATCAATAATATTTACAGACTATATTCCAATAATAACATTTCATAAAATTGGAAAGCAAAAATTGATCAGGATGTCAGTTTTCTAATTAATGATTGTTTATCTGAATAAGCATAATTTTAAATTTTATCCTATTAATTAGAACAGAATTTTCCAAGCAAATGGGTGGGACTTAGCACCCAAAGCAGAACTGCTGTAACTTTGCTGAAAACTGTGTTTAATTTGGTTCATAAACTCAGAAATACAGAGACAGCTGCAGAAATATACATTGTTATAGAAGTATAGAAAGCAAATCAGAGACATGTAGCATTAATATACTCAAAAGGTGAAAGCTTCCTGGAATATTGGACTCAGGCATTTACCACAGAAGACTCTCAAATTTCCAAATACTTAACGCATAATCAGGTACAAAGCAAACAAACAGTGGAATTTGATATCTACAACTTTTCACACATCCTCAATTCCTACCAGACCAATATCTTTAAAACTCAGGTTTTAAAAAAAGTCCAAAATGTGCATAGTCTGGAAAACCAGAGTAACCATAGAAATTGAGCCCTTGTGTGCAATGTATTTCATCTTAAACATTACAGTTTATACAGAGGAGAAGAAAAATATCTGCTCAGAAAACTTATTTTCATCTTCAGCAAGTACTTTTTCAATCAACAGATTGGGTACTGGTTCCATACATAGCATAAGAGTTTTTCCAGTGGGAGTTATTTTAATATTTTCAGCATTTTAGGGGGAGGGAGGTTTTTATTTTCACATAAAGTGATGCATCTTTCAGTTCTTGCAGTCAACTGTCCTCATCATGATGACAACTTGAACACTGGTTTAAAATGTTTGCTTTGTCATTAATGAAATCAGGAAGACAGTGTTTATAATCTTCCTTTGAATTTGTTAATAAAATACATATATAAATAGATATTTATTTATATATGTGAGCTTTTGATGGTTTTTATGTACATGCTTGACACTTTGACTCCACTTTACTTTTAAGATGTTTCAAACAAGAAACTTCTAACGTATGCTCCAGTACCATTATTTGCATAGGAGATCCAGAATTACTATGAAAATATATGTCACTCTAACACAAAGGGAGATAATTGTTTTAAATTCATTCACACTTTCACGGAAAGGGATAGCGATCAAGTGTCGTAGAGTCCCTTAGGCTATATTGAATTTTTTACGTTATAGAATATATTACATTTGACAATTCATTGCTTTCCAGAATTACTTTAACAAGTGAGACAAGTGGCAATGGTGACACAGGAGCAAATATTTTAAGTCTTCCCATTAACTTAATATCAAGTCATTTTCAAATAGCAAACATACAAATCTATGCCTACATTCAGACTTTCCCTAATGCCCAATTCCAAATGAAAGATGACTCACATTTTTGTCTGCTTTTTCAAAAGCCACAGTGTTCAATAAGCTGCATTCCCGTAACTGCAACCACTGTTTCTATAAAGCTAACAAGCAAGCACAGCCTCCAACCACTGCCATAAGCTTTTGAAAGCATGATGTACAGCCTAAATACCTGTTTTCTAATAAAACGGACCTTGTTTGTGACTGATAAGCACTCAGTTTAGTGTTAAAACCAGATTGAAAGCATGAAGTGATTATGAGCTTGTATTAATTAAATTTTGCTGCATTAAAAAGAGTTGATTAATTACTGTACTTCACCTCTACACATTTATTCTTAATGATAAGAATTTGTAAAAAGAAGAAAAAAATTTCAATACTTGACAGTTGTATGAAAATACAAATCTCAAGTCAGACCACTACGAACTGGTTGGAAATCCCTGCAGGCCTGTTGGAGGGCTGGGGTAAGACCTGATTGCAAACACAAGCAAGAAAAGAGTTTGCAGGAGACTCAACTTTACCTCAACGCTTCCTTGCATTACAGGGAGCTTCTGTAACACTTGCCCTGACATGTGCTGATGTGCAGTCTTTACTATGGTTCTGGAAGGTAACACTCAGAGACAACATTGATTAATGAACTTTGTTGACAATTTCACTTTTGTAAGACTGCTTTCTTCAGATTTTGCACAAGGCTCCTCAAGGAAAAACTAAATTCTTCATTCATCATTTTATAATATATTTTATTTGTGCTATTTCTGTCTTAATTCTTTATATCCCTATTTCCCTCATATTTTACTCCAACAAAACAAAATTCCTAATTCATACATGTACACATACACACAGCAGTGTCAGATCCTATACAGCCACTGAGAACTAGAGAATCTGTAAGTATACAGCATCCCTGAGCACAGATCAGCTAAATCTACTCCCTTTCAGGCTAACCTACACCATGAAACATGTAATTGGTTATGCCTTTTGCATTATTTCCAATCTATGCCAGATTTGCATTGTAAACAAATCAATTTGCCACTTTAATTGTTTAGCTCTGAATCAACTTCCAGGGCTGAGAGGGCAGACAAAACATAATAAATGGCTTCGTGTCCAGATTTTATCACAAGGAACTGAACTAAATAAGTTATGAGCCCAGTCAGTTCTGTACAGTTATGAACTAGCTCTTTCTCCAGAGTAAATTAAAATTCTTATTGCATACAAAAAGCCTAGTGAACACATTTTATTACTGTCGCAGGGAAGTGCAGAAATAATGGAGGTTGAGCTAAAGTAAATATATAACCTGATGCCTCTCCAGTGGATTGTTTGCTAAGCCTTGTAATTTTATGCACTGGTGTTTCAATGTTGTATTTTCTGCCTGTGTATTCAGAAGGCTTAGTAGAAAAACAGAAGTTGCTGGGACATGGCAAAATGAGAGCTTTGTAATGACAGAAGAAGCTACTGTAAACAAAGAATATGTCCTAAGAGCAATGGCAATTTTCTGCTACATTTTCTAATAAGCAATCTCATCCTAATTCAGGAACAAAGGAGATTTTAGTTAGCACTTGGGAAAAGAGCAGAGAGCATAAAGTAATAGAAACTAAGTAAATGGTAAAATTACAGAGTTTATATAAAATGGAAGCTGGCATTTATTCTATAGTAGAAATTCATATGTTCAGAAATATACACTTAACTATAATAGCATATATGTACAATGAACAGAAAAGCACACTTTAAATTATTACCAGAGAGCAAAGCTCAAGTCTCTAAATGAGATAAGCACCCAAAGAGAGGAACATTTGTCACATTCAATATGAATGTGAACCAAAAATGGTGACTGCATCCTTCTCAAGTCACAGGAAGGAAACAGGCTGAAATTCATCCACTTAGAGGCAAAATTCAGCAGGTATAGGATTCTGTACATGAATCACAGAATCCTAGGGGTTGTAAGGGACCTCAAGAGATCATGTAGTCCAACCCCCCTGCCAGAGCAGGATGACCTAGGATGCAGGATGACATCACAGGAACGTGTCCAGGCGGGTTTTGAATGTCTCCGGTGAATGAGACTGTAAAAATCATGGCTCCATGCTCCAGACACTCACTCTTAACATATTTGTAAACATTGATGAGGTCAACCCTAAGTCTCCTTTTCTCCAAGCTAAAGAGACCCAGCTCCCTCAGCCTTTCCTCATCAGGGAGATGTTCCACTCCCTTAATCATCTTTGTGGCTCTGCACCGGACTCTCTCAAGCAGTTCCCTGAAAGAAGACAACTTTTGCAATAACTGAAATACATGCACTCAGTGATACAGAGACAGAAAAAGCATAAACCTTATCACTTGTCAACTAAAAATCTGACCTCTGAACAAAAAGAATATTTCCAGGTACCTTTTTCTGCAATTATTAGATGAACCTACAGCCATCCCATGCATAAATAACATAACACATTTTAAGTTACTAGCTAATAAATGTCAAACCAAGTGAAAAACAGAATTGCTGATTGGAATCCACAAAGGGCCAAGACTAGTATTTCTCTCAAAAGTTAAATATTCAATACAGTAAGATCTTGGAAGTGACTGGACAGGATTTTTAGTCTAGTCTTTGAGGGTGGCTATTGAGAAAAACATGACAGCAGTGTAATAGAACTCTGAAATACAGAAAGATCATTATATCAATTCAAATTGAGTAATAGAAGACAAGCTCATCTGCAGATAACTTCAAAAATAACTGATCAAGAAGAATACATATTAAATAAAAATATCAAAACTACAAGAGAAATTAAGCTCTATTACATAACTGCAAACACACTTTTAAAGATCTTTGCAAGTAAATAAAAAAATAACTCTTGCATAAGAAATAAAACCCAAGGAAGCCTAAACAAGAAATAATGTTACAGAGACCATCTTACAGAAAATGTCAGCCTGTAAGTAATATCTTGCTCAATTAAGGAAAATACAAAAGCCTCTACACAGCAGGGGATAACCAACCTAAAACCAAAATAAAGAGATCTAAAATGGGATTTGAAGAGTGCCTTGTAAAAAGTTTTTAAAAGTTTGAAAATACATCAAAAGAAGAAGCTGATAAGGGACAGGTTGACAACCAAGGTGTACTCAAGATGGCTAATGCCACAGCAAAGGCTCAGGAACTGCTTTGCATTGCTGGTCCTTGCTGAAGATGTTGTGAAGATTCTCACACTCAGCTTGCAGAAGAAAAGGTCAGAGGAACTTGGTAAAACAAAGTATTAAGCCTGATGTCAGAAGCTCTGGAGGACCCAGTAGCACTCACCTGAGAGTGCTGTAAAGATTCACACTGAAATTGCATTACTACTGGCCAGGATGTGTAACATCATTGCACAATATAGATAGCCACAGTGGAAGAGTACAGTTCAACTCTCAACTACGAAAAGGGTTCAGGGAAAGAACCTGAGACCCACACACCTCTGAATCTCACTTTCAAGCTGATAAAACGGTGAAGTCTATGATAAATAGGAACAGCATGTGAATAAGAACAGTCTATCCAGAAAGAGTCAGCATGACTTCTCTGAAAGGAAATTCTGGTTCACTAATGTGATTAATATCTTTAAGGGCATCAACAACAAGATGAAGATGATCCAGCAAACGTGTCATACCTGAATTTGCAAAAAGTGCATGAAAAGTTTCTACATTAAAGGCTTTTCAAGCCTTCAAGCCACAAGGAGGCAACCGGTGAAACTAAAAGGGGATTCATTAAAAAAAAGGACTACTTCACACAGTGGATATTAAACTTCTGGGATTTGCTGCTACAGGAGATTGTAAAAGAAGATGATGCTATCAGAAAGTTCAGAAAGGAATCAAACCAACACACAGACATCAGGTGCAGAGATCAAGACTCAAAATACTAAAAGGATATAAATAAACACTAAAAAGCAGGGCCTCTGATATCCCTGATACAACTCCAAGTGCTAAGGAATAAACTGCAGAAAGTAGGTAGGCTCACACACTTTGTCCCAGATAGCATCTCTTTCTGTCATTGCTGGAGACAGACAGGCAAAATATTTCTGCTCCAGAAGTAAATACGTTTAGAGTAGCATACTTTGTAAAGAAATTTAACTTAAATTCTCCCTGTACTTTATTGTAAAGAATAAAAGATTATGCAATCCATTTAAGGAACTGTAGCATATACTCTGACACAAAGTCTCACTTCATATTGGTTATTAACGATTTCATAAATATATCTGAATCACTTGCTGACACCAGAATGGTTGACATTTAGGTTTTGTAGCTGGTGTTTTAGAACAAGGTTCTACTGGCTTTAACACCTCCCACTTCAATGGTGGGATGAGAAAGAGCAACCTCAGCAGAACAGCAGTGGATCCTGATAAGTGCTTGCATAGTCCTTATCAAACCAAAAATTGGAATGCATCCCTTCATGAAGTGAGAGAGAAAACAATCCAGCAATTGTCAAAAAGGTTATACATGAGCAACCTGATTAAAAAAATAACAACACATACCAAAAAAACACTACACAAAACCACAGACAAGGACTTGGTCTATACAGATTCTTAAACTCCATGAGGCTCACAGAGGGCTTGAGTCAGTATTCAGAAGCACAACATGGTCTCACAAAGGGATTCAGATAGATATTAAGGTGCCCTAACAATCACACACACTTTGCAGACATAATACCACAGATAAGATCTAAATTCTGGCAAGAGGTCAGCACCATCTGGAACTTGTTCATAAAACTCACCCGAGGAAGGAAATCTGTAACTAAAGCCCAAGAACAAGTCCTTACTACAGATTTACTACTGATGTTGTCTCTGGTCTTGTTTCTTCCACAGAATCAAAAAGAGGACACAGCTTTCCCTCCCCAAAAAAAAGAGTCAGGTAGTTTGGCAAGCAGTCCTGTCTGCAATTGTCCTGTCTGCTCACTCAGGAAAGATACTGCTGTGCTTTCAACACCACAGTAATCTAGGACTGCAAAGCCCACTCTCTACCAATCATTTAGGTCACACTTTTCTGGCTCTGAAATACTTCATTAACCTACCCTGTTTTACTGTCTCCTCACACTTCCTAGCTCATACACAAAGTCATGCTAGCCACGCTCATATTAATTACTTCACTGTTTCTTAAGAGCTGGAATTAAGGAAGCTAAAATGTTCCTTCAAGAATCCCAGATGCAACATTCATGGGAAAAATAATTATCTCAATAAGTAAGAATCTCAATTCAATCAGTTTCTATTCAGGCTTTGCTCAGAAAAATTCAGTCAAGTATCAAATGCACTCCCGAAAACCTGAAATAACAAGCAGATATTCCACTCTCTCATAAGACAGTTTCCAGTTCTCAGGTGGTCCATTAGTCATTCCTCCCAAGTCAAGATTTCATAGTTCAGTATTTTGAAAAGATCAAAGCAGAACTTTCTTCATCATTTTCATCCTGATAGTATTTTGCACACGCTAGCACCACAAGTTCAGACCTGGCATAAAATGGGTACCATTTCCTGTCCCCAATTTCCATTTGAAACTACGTTTTTTTTCTTACAGCCAGAATTAGGACAAGAGATGAAAAATTTCACAGAGAGCTCCTCTCCAACCACTATATAGCTATTAACACCATATATTGTATTAACAATAAAAGGGGTTAGAAATAACTTGTTTCTAAAGTAGAGTCAAATAAGCTCTATACAGCTATCAGCAAGATGATTTTACTAATAGGTAATGAACTGCCACCCTGATTTGAGCCAGCTGTCTAGCAAAAAACTGGAATCATGCATTGATGCTTTCGAGTGCTTGCTTTTGTAAGACATTGGCTAGGTACAGCACTATTTATACACAACTCCTCTGTGTGCTGCATTTGAGATTAAGTGATACCATCTTAAAACAGCTGTAAAGTCATTTCTGCCATCAAATCACATAAAGAGGGGTATTTTAAAAAATTTGCTTTGGTTTTAATTTGGACAGTGAAAACTTACACTACAAAATAAGAAGGTGTGCCAGTCAACCATGTAACACAGCAGTCTTCAAGAAGGCTAGGTCAGATGTTGCATTTATTCTATTCTACTTTGACTGTCATATACCAGATATTCAATGACAGAAACACGGACACTTTCTGAGCCTCTCCCATCTTGATGTTCGTACAGCCTGATAAGGAGGGGGTGGAGGGAAGGAAAAGAAAGCAGAACAGAAAGGGCACTTACTCCTTGCCACTCTCCAGCAGCTCAAGCTGACTACATGTTGGCAGACTTCAAGTTCCCAGGTCTGTAATTGCTTTCCCCAGTTACATCTCTCTCAGAAGCCACCCTTTTCCCCTGCAGATGCCTAAGCAGAGTTATCAGGTTTGAAAGGCAAGTGAAGAGAACAAAAAGCACCAAGTTTAACTGATTCTCCTCACATCTCCACCTGAATTCAGATTTTTATCTCTTATCTACATAAGGCCTGTAGATGCACAGCTTCCTCCTTCTCTGGAGCTTCTTCACCATTCCTCCCACAAGGAGATAAAAAGGTTTACTACATCACTACACTACCTCTACAGTTGACAGTTTGATAAAGGATGAGCCATGCTGCAGCTACCTCTCATCTAGCAGGCTAGAAGGAATGCAGATACACCTACACTGTAGCTTCTGCATTCTCACAAGGGAGACACACCAAGAAGACATAGGCAACACACAGTAAACTGTTGGGTCTTTCTCCAACACTCTCTAGTTCAGGCTCTATTCTAGTCCCCAGTCCATGTCTGTGGAAGCTTGGTTTCTGATGTAGATACTTTTCATCACTTTTTGAATATTTAAAATAAAAAATTCAAAAAGCTTTGGGGTTATTCAGAGTAGGAGCTTCTAGTTTCAGCTGATTTCTTACATTTGAGGACCAAACTAAGGATATCATTAAGGTTCAAGTTTAAGGGCATGAGTTAGCAGCACAAGCCTACAAATGAACAAACAGTCCTCTGAAACAAGGACACAGTCTCTAAAGCACAGCAAAACATTTTTTCTTCTAAAAACGCTTTCTTTCAAATAACATGAAATGTAGACATATGTCACTGACATTACAGGCTCAAATCAAAATGAAAGGACAAGATAGCCTAAAGAACCTACACTAGTTTAGTAACTGGTGAGGGTCAAGGGGGTTACAGATGTGCTGCTGGCTTTCCACGTGTATGGGTCACATTGCTAGAGGAAGACAACTCCTGGCAAAGCACTCACTTTTAATGAACTTCATTTAAGAAACCAACTGTTCTCCAAAAACGTGGCCAAAAACATAGCTGTCTGCTCACATTATTATTACAGCATTCAGAAGTCACACAAACTTACAGCTTTGCAAAAAGAGATTTCTTGAGCAAGATAAGAAAATGACAGTGATCTGTATCTGTGGACCAGACCCTGAGCCCTTGCATATCTAAATACGCTGCTGCAGCTCACAGACTTCCTTTTGATCTTTACTTTTTGTAAGATTTGCAGGACAAAAGAAGCACAGTTTTAGGGCGCAGTAACACATATTCTTACTTCTTCTCTTCTTCCCCTTGCTGTTACAGTATCACCACCTTTACCATAACAACTCTTCCCAGTACTAATACAGATCTAGAGTGTAGGACATTTACTATTCTCTTATCACTGAAAAAAAAAAAACCAAAAACCCACAAGCTGAAGCAAAGAAAAACTAAGAAGTTGGCCCAAGGCTACCCAGCCCTATGGAGGTAAACTAACATAAAAGGCCCCAGAATAAGTCAAAGTTAAGCACTAGCAGTTTTGTATGTGTTTTTAAAAATGTAGACACAAAGTCTACTAAAAGTATGACTTGAAGCAATTTTACATACTCCTTACAACAGTGAAAGTGGTTTTTTACCAGAGAACTCTCAAGTTCGGTAATGAGTTGGGTTCTCTTCACTAAAACTGAAGAATCAAAAAACTACCTTGTGCCTTCTATTACCTGTCTTACTGGTGCCAATGAAAGAAAAATGAAAGGAAATGCAATAAATTGCAACACAGTTCACATACTTTGTCTAAAAAAGCTACAGGAAAAGATTTCAAGTTCACGAGAAAGCATCTGTACCTGGTGTGGGTGCCCAGGTGGCACTTTTGGGGGTTGTGAGGTGGCGTCTGTGAGGAGCAGCCGGGGCTGCCTCCCGCCAGGCACTGCCGGTCCCCTCCGGCAGCGGCAGCCTCACCTCAGGACGTGGTTGAGCACCTCAGCCACACTGGTGGTACCCTGGGGACCTTGGGTTTAAAAAAAGGCAAAAATTCCACACAAGGCAGTGAGGAATGGAGAAAATGTGTGAGGGAAACAGCTCTGCAAACACCAAGGCCTGAGGAAGAGGAGAAAGAGGAGGCCCAGGAACCCAAACAGACATTCACCTGCCACCTTCTCCCCTGGAGAGGACCGTGGAGGCACAGGTATTTCCCTGGCACCCCTGGAGAGGACAACACCAGAGCACACATCTACATTGCAGCCAAGCAGGAGTTAAGTTAAGCCTGGGAAAAGGGGAAAGAGAAGAGAGGGACTGTTTTAATTTTGTCCTTCTTTTCACCATCCAAACTTATTTTAATAGGTGATAAATTAATTTTTCCCAAGTGAAGCCTGTTTTGCCCGTGGCAATGATTGACAAGCCATCTCCCTATCTCTATCTCAACCCATGAGCTTTATCATCTTATTTTCTCTCCCTGTTCTGTTGAGGAAGAAGAGTGAGAGTGGCTGAGTAGGCAGCTGGCCAAGGTGAAGTACCCCTACTCCCATAACAGCTAATCTTTATGCTTTTCTAAACGCCACTTTCAAATAGGTTGCAGATGAACATGAAAGCTGATATTTAGTGTTTCTTTCGGTTTAGTTTTAACAACACGACAACAATTTTAAAAGGCCTTTGATGTCCATGGTGTCTTTAACATCCAATATACTTTCCCAGTAGTAAGTAAACACTCCTTTAGCAGAAACAACTGCTTGTTAAAGGTATATAAAGGATGGTGGTGTTAGTGATGGGAAGTCTGACAGTATTCAAGCTATTTGACTCAACATTCATTACAAATCCTTGACAATTCCACCAGTCTTCTACCCACAATTTTTATTATATTCACACTAAAAACACAGCCAAATTTGAACTATTTTAGGCACTTCAGGGACTTCCTCATAGCAGTAATATTCAGTATTTACAGAAGGAAATCCTACATTGTTAAAAAATAATGACCTTTGTATTTTTATAACATGGGCAAGTCCTTGAGCATTTAAAATGAATAAAATCATACAATATAGCAAGGACTGAGTGAGGTTGCTGAAGGTGATTATTTCACAGAAAAATTGTGGGGAAGAGGTGAACTTTCATTGGTCATTTTACAGTCACTGGTTAACACACTGGATAAGCAATCACAATTTAAGAAAGTAAACCTGAGGAGAAAATATTTTTAAAATGTCACCACTTTTCTGAGCTCTTGGGGGAGCTAAACACACAAAAAACAACTGGAATTAGCACATTTTCCTTGTAGCCAACAGAGGCAACCATGAAAACAAACCTTCAACAGGTAAGTTACTAAATGAAAGAAACTGGGACTTTGAAGCAACAGAGTATGTTGTTTCAATCCTTTCTCTCATGTCAGGTTCTTATTTTGGTCTTTTTTTTTCCTCCACACTACCGTCTTTTACAGACATTTGTCACCTCCCTACTTGACCCACAAGTGGCTGGTGTTTGTAAGGGCCTAATACTTAATCTGGCATGCTTCCTGCTCCTGAACTTTTGGTCTAAGCTTATAAGAGAATTTACTTGGCAGAAGAGACCAACATCTGATTATTTATTAATTCCTTCTAACCTTCACCCAAGAATAGCTCTCTTTCATCACCTACTTGCCACTAGTAGACTGGCTACCCCTTAAGATTCATCCAGTTATTCACAGGTTCTGCAAGCAGAGTGGCTGTGGTGGTACAACACTTGGCACAGGGTGCAATATCCAGCTGCCCAGTGTCAGGCTTCCAGCTTTCTGCACTGGCCCAACTCTTTGAGCTATTTTTTTTTTTAAGGGAAGCTAAGTGTTTCTGCATGAGCAACAGTCACAAGTAGGGACTGTCATGTAGATACACTCTAAGAAACTACCTGCAAAGATTTCTCCTCAGAGAGAAGAAGCAATTAATTCCCTAAACCAAAATGGATCCCTGAGGATCAGTGCAGAGATCAGGAAGTTCTCTACTTGAATGCTTTCTGCAGCACAATAATATTAATAAGAGCAAGTTCTCAAGTGCTACCAGAGTTGCAGAAGGGGATGCGTGTTGCAGAAACAGAGTTAGCAAAACCATTCTCAAAATGTGTTTATTAATGACCCAGCAAAATTTTTTGCAGTTTGTGAAGGAACAATGTCGTGGAGACCAATGGTACCACTTTCCTATTGTGAACACTCACACTGGTAATTCCCTTAAAAGGAGACAGGCTGCAGATAATGGCAGAAGCATTGAGCTCACCAGTAAGCACCCAACCTCCTTTACATAGAGGATTTTTCTAAGTTCTGCTGGGAGGTGCAGAAGTACAAGAGAGGTTTTAATAACTTACGAGAAAACAGTTCATATGTTCAAACACTTCCTCTGGAAGACATGGTTACACTTTTGAAAAAATAAACCACTGCCTTTTGCATACCAAGTCAATGATTATAGAATGTTAAAAAAATTAAATCTCACATATCTCAGTGTAGTGATTGTTCTCCCTGTTGCTGGAGCCATCTAACTCATACAACTGCCACCATGCAAAAAAACAATTCCAAACCATTTTGTACATTCAAAAGGCATATAACAAAACTGAAAAAGATTTCTCAATGCAGTAAAATACACAAGTAACTGAAAAGAAACAATTATGTGAATTTCTGCCTTCTGGGTAGTTAACACTGCTTTTAATTTCATCTCTGTCTTTTCCTATTATCATCTGCAGGAGCTCATGGCGAAGAGTTTGCCCTGGCAACAGTTGACTGTTCTCTTTGATATCATCACTCCTTGCTCTTTATGGACAGGCCAATATTCATTGTGATTAGCAAGGGACAGCCCTGTCTATCCAGATTAGTCACAAATACTTAGCAGTTCCCTCCATGCATCATCACTAATTGCTGTAAAATAAAACGTCTGCATTGCTTTTTTAAGCAAAAGAGACCATAATTTTCTCCCTCCAGGGAAGACAACAATGCTTCACTTGTATTCATCTCAGTTGGTAAGAATTTGTTTCTATAAGTAATTCCAGGAAATAAGTTATTGGTCAGCTTTTTATTCTTGGTCCAAGACTTTATGTTCCATGAACCTGTACTAAAATATTACTTTCTTAAAAAAGACTCTGAAAGGTGTTACCAGGTAATTCATAGTTATTCTTAGCTGCATGACTTTGCATTCTTAGACAATAATCCTAAGGGAAACTTAAGTGACAAGTCCTCCTACCATGGAAATGAGTGCGGGTGAGAGTGTGTGTCCAGTCCTAAAAAGATATGAAGACACTATTACTATTTCCAGTTTAGCTGATGTTCATAAAAGAAAGAAAAAAAAAAGAAAAAAAACAGAAATAAAAAACAACCACCACCACCAAACCACAAACACACCAGACATTTAAAAACGATACAATTTGACCCTTCCCCCTATTAGGATGGTGTCTCTGTGAGAAACTTGGGGGTTCCTCAGAAGTTGCATTTATATAATTATTGGATTTTTTTTCTTGGCTTAAGATAATTTTTTTAACTAAGTTGGGGTTTGGGGTTTTGCTTTGTTGCTTTCTGTTTGGTTGGGGTTTAACTGATTTCTTACTGAAACATGTCCATGGTAATCTTCCTAGTTTCTTTCTGATGATGACTGACAATGCTTAAGGGAAAAACGTGGCCTATTTATATTAAGTAAAATAATACTGAGCTGATACCAATAGTGTTTGAAGTCTCTCTCAAATGACATTTAACATCTTCATTCATTAAAATTTAAAAAAATATACACAATGTGTAATCACTGCATAAATCATGTACATCCTATTTTGCCACAAGATCATTATTTTGTGTTAGAAAATACTCTTATCCACCATATATTTTTCCTGCAATAAAAATCAAATTGTATAAGATTGACAAGATGTTATCTGCCAGAAAAATGCTTTTGACTGATATGTCCTCTACTAAGAGCTATTCTTCTATAGAACAGCAGTAGAAATCACATTGCTACATCCATAGATAATACAGCCCAGGAAAAGCCAATCTGAAGAGGAAGTCAGCACATACCGAGGAACACAAGTTTTGTTTAGCTTTGGTTTGGGTTTTTGAGTTTGAGGTTTTTTGTTTTGTGAGTTGAGTTTTTTTGTTTGTTTGGGTTTCTTTCAGACTAGCTTTAACCTGATCCTGCAGACTGAATGTCAGTTACCAGTTGAAGCATGCTAGGTGCAGTCCTAGACTGCATCCTCCAATTTAGGTTCATCCAAAAGGAACCCAGTTCCCATAATCTGGATGGCTCCATAACACAAACCAAAGCCAAGTGAGGGGAAACAACTCTCTTCACAGACATGTTCCTTATCTAACCTAAAGCACTTACATAGATGTACTCACAATGACATAAAAAAATATATATTCCATGAAAACAAAGTACATTTATGCAGAAAAAAAATTCAAGAAAAACTTTGCAATGGATTTGAACATCACTTATTACATTATTGAGGAGTTAATAAGACACCTTCTGACAAGACATATTTTAGCTTTGCTTTTTGTCAAACATCTGGCAAACACGGCAGAGAAGGGACACTTCTGAAGATGTCCTCAGTCAATCAATACACAAACACCTAAAGAGAACATCTAAGGAGGATTTGTTTGTCCTACTTAATGTTTTGACCTGGAGCTGTCACCATTTAACATTCACTGTAAACTATTTTGATTACTATTGTCAGTCTCCACGTGGAAAATACAAGACATGCAACTAGAATATTTAAGATCTTTCTGCTGCTCTTCTGCAAATCCGATAATTAAATCAATCTGCTAATTAACCAACTGCTAATTCATTCTGTACAGTCATTAGTGCCCTGTCACGCTAGCACCTATATATTATATTAGTTTTCTTGTATTGTTGCTTTGTTCCACTTTTTTAAGGAGACACATTCTGGAGATTATTCCATATTCCAGTCTCCATGCCACACTTACATTACTGTTACTGATAATACACATTGCCTGTAGCAATAATTCATAAAGCAACTAGAAGAATTTACCAGAAATTCAAGGTAGTGAGATTTTTGCAACTGCTTCCATATTGATTATGATTACATTTTTCTCTACTCTTTCAGAAATCTTTAATGTTTATACTAGATCTGATGCTAAACTACTAGCTGTTCTATAAAACTCATCTAAACTACTAACTTTCTTCTGACACTACATGCATGACCTTGAATCTGCATAGCTGCTAGCTGTAACGAGAAAAAAAAATCCACATACGTGGATCAGTTTGAAGAATCAGGGTCCTAGATTTATTAAGTGAATCATGCTCTTTTTCTAACTTTTATCAGTGCCTGTCACCCCAGAAGTACATTTTCCTATAAAATCTGTTTTAGCTTTATCATCTCAGGTATTTCTAAATGAGTAAACATGAATTAAAGAGTTGAGAATTAAAATAGATTATGTCTTTCAATCTGAAACATCTCCTATTGTCTAGAAAGTCTTAATTAAGGACACATATCTTCATGCAAGTCCTATTTTAAGACATGTTATTTGTGAACATTCTGATCATCAGCATGATATGCTGTAAATTCAGGACTACGAATATCTGAAAATAAAATTCAGTAAATAGAGGTCTGCAATGTCACTTCCACATTGTTAACTATAAGCTCAGTCTGTGCTTCTTGCAGGGGAGAGAGAGAGAGAGAGAAAGTATATGTCAGACATATGCACACTCCTACTCATCTGTCACCAATCATCAGGGTCTAGAAAAATATAACAGGTGCAATCTTCAACTGGTTGTTGACAATTACATCCTTAGCAGGGCTTAGATGCACTAATGAACACAGACATGCAGAAGCCCTAACAAAAGTGTCACAGTAAGAGTCCAGGTGATTTTTAGTCCTATTATTCCTCCATTTATGGATAGAGGAAGTTCAGTGGATATCCAGGACTAACCCCATATTATTCTATCTCTGTCCCATCTGCAGAAATCTAACTGCTGATTATACACCTAATCAAATTTCCATCTCTAAAGCACAGTCTGTCCTGCATATATTGTTCAGATCAACTGAAAATGTTTGTTTCCTTTGTGCTCCTTTCACTAACAGAGTGCAACTTCGGTGGGTTTGGAGCTATAGGGTCAGCAGTAGAGCCACAGAGAACTCTTGGATGGGAACAGCTAAGAGAATGCTCCATATGGTAAACTCTTGCCCTTATTTCCTCACTAAACCTTTTCTTTTTGCATCTGAGGGAAGAAGGTCATGTCCTTCCTGTTGCCTGCACACACAACATATATTTATTATGTTCATGACTTCTGAACAAGGAGTACTACTGTGTTTGTCTCACCAGCTGACTCTCATGCTGGGAGGCACTGCTCCTTCTGACAGCTCTGGAATCCAAAGGTGATTATTTTCTCTTTTCTTCCTCCTGTAGTGAGATTGGCAAAGTGCCATCTGGCATCCAGAGGTCTGATCTGGGATTTAGATTCCAGTTCTTGCACAGTGAAGGAGTTCCAGCAACACTGGTAGGTTAGAAAGTCAAACAGAAATCCTTGTAAGTCAATAAATTGCCTGGTCACAGCCTATAGTAGGAAAGAACAGATCCTGTACAGCCAGTGATACTAGCTGTCTCTGCTCTCTGACTCTTGATTTTGAGGCTGCTAATCAAGGCCTCTTAGTAGACCTGCAGATGTACATGGGGTTCTGGGCTTCAGGTTTATCCAAAACTTCCTAATCATAGAATAGTTTTAGTTGGAAGGAACATATAAAGGTCATCTAGTTCAAACCCCCTTCAGGGAGCAGAGACATCTTCAACTAGATCAGGTTTCTCAGAGCCCCATCTAACCTGAGCTCAAATGTTTCCAGGGAAGGGGTTTCTATCACTTCTCTGAGCAACCTGTTCCTGTGTTTCACTACCCTCACTGCAAAACATTTCTTCCTTTTATCTAGTTACCCTCTTTTAATTTAAGCCATTGCACCATATCACAATAATATATCAAGAACCATGAGGACATCTCTGAAGCAAACCTGTCAGGTAACTTGGAGCAAACATTCAAGTCAAATACAGAGGTATAGAAGAAGTTAGAGCTTCCCTACATAACTCTTATTACCTATACCACTGTATGTACTGGTACAAGAGAAAAAAAAAAAAGGCAGTGACAAAATGTCACTTCATATTTCTATAGTTAAAGTGTCCTAGAGGTGAAAATATATTGGGTTTTTAGACCTTCTCACATAAATTGAGTGACTTCAAACTAAATCTAAATGAATACATTAAAATAATCTTTACAATTTATTTCAGTTTCTCTTGGAGATGTTTCATGACCTACCCTCAGTGCCAGACATGTTATCTGCCTATTTCCAAAATCCCAAGAGAGACATGATCATCTAGGTTTTCAAAATAAAAACTAGACAAGGTCACATACACAGAGGAAATGAGATTTGGAAGGAATTAAATAAATGGCTATGACAAACCAAGTAAATAATAGAAAAAACTACCAATTCTTACCTATGCTGTAATTTTTGTGGTGTTGGCATGTCACTTATCACTCTGTAAAGGATAAAATATAATTTTTTTAAAGAAGTCTAAAACTCACTGGAAGTAAGGTACTGTAAAGCAATTTACACTGCTAACAGTGGTTTTAAATATCTTCCTCCAGGTTAGGCTTTCACAATGCACAGCAAATTCACATTCACTTAGAAGTGAACATGTGACTTGAACCAAGTCTGATTTTAGTGCATTCATTTTAAGACAAATGACCCAATTGAGTATAACAGCTCTGTGAAGCTGCCTGGAGTAAAACATATGAGTAAGTAAGCAATTGCATGATTGAGGCTCAAGACATTAAGAAACATACTGCTGGTACCCAGTAATAGCATCACTAATGCAGCCATTTATTGGTTTATTTTTACTTAGAACAGGAGAAAATGCATTGCCCTTCTGAGACCATAAGAAATCAATAGACTTTCAGTTTTAAAAACATGAACTAAGGCAGTTGATTCAGCCTGCAGCGAAATCTGTTGTGGGTATACGATGCCATTCATTCGCTCTACAATATTATTTGCATTTTAACAGACAAAGATTTCAGTAAAGCAATAATTAAACCTATACCACACTGGCTAAAGGGAAAATTATATACATTAAGAAGCCTAAAAAGTTCTTTTACCACTTTTGTTTTCATAATGAAGACCGAGTCCCCAAAACATACATGTTGTACTATCACCAACACAAAACAGCAAACTGTTAACAGGTGTCATTGAGCACACGTAGGCTGTAAAAATGCCAAATACCATGTACACATAAATGCATGCTGAATCAAATGCCATATGTGGCATATATGTTAACACCTTATTTTGAGAAGATCCAGTGTTACGTAACAACACGTTTATATGTTACTTCTTCCCTGAATAGAAGCATATGGTAGGGCTTAATGCCTTCATTATGACATTAAATCTCAAGTTTGCCGACCAGAGCAGTGAGAACAAGTACTACCTTGGTAAAGAGACTTTTTTCTGGACCTTCAAAGTGAAAAAGACACCACTAACTCAGTAGGAGTAACTCTTTTTCAGAAGCATTATGCCTCCCAGAGAGGGGGCAGCACTCCTTGAAGAAAGAAAAGTGGGGCTAAGTAAGATCAGGACACATCAACATTTCTGACCAGTGATGCTGAAAGCTGAAATTTACATTTAATTTTATTTGGGAGTCTCGTTGTTCATTATTATTCCCAGAAGAAATGGGCTGGGACTCAAACAAACATAAATGAAACTTTGGCTTTGAGGGTATTCAGTTTTAAAAGCTGAAAACTTGTAAATACATAAATAGTAACTGGGTTCTTCTGGCTTAAAAAAGAACCCATTTGCAACAGATATAATTCAAAATAAATAGTATGAAGAACAATCACTATCTCATGGTGTGTCATCTAACAGACTCCTCTATGCTACAAGCCCTTAGCACCCACTGTTAGCAGTGTTCTCTTGTACACAGCTTTTTTTATTTACAGCTTAAGAAAACATCTCTCTGCTTACATCCACTTTAGTCTTCCTTTCAGACACCAGATCAAGTTTATAGATGTTTTAACTGTTGTACCTAGTTTTTTATCACCATTTTTAGGACTCTCATAGTATTTCAAGAATCCAAGACAATTAAGAAGCTCTTTAGGAATCTGATCTGTTGGGGTTGTCTGAAACCTCCTCGATTTTTAACCTAAAGATTCAATTTCCTTTAATGTCTTATTTTTAAGACCTGACACCTCAGAGAATGTAATTGTGCAAGTTCATTTTGGCCACTATATCAAACGACAAAGGTTTCCAATGCTGTGTTTCACCAATCAAAAAGGAAGTCTGTGGGACTCCACATGGGCAGATTGTGCTGCAGGTATTTATTTAAAAAACTGAGCCAAGCAGTGTTAGGAAGATGTTCATCCCAAACACAATGAGGCTGCTGATACACTGCCCAAACATACATACTATTATTTTTTTCCAAACAAATTAAGAATACTTCTCAGCATCAGTTCGGTTCTCATTTGCTGGTTAGACAAGGGTTTGTAAAGATAGTTACTTTTTTCCACCAGCTTTTGCAACTTGACAGTAACAGCAGTTCTCCAGTGTGGTACTGAATTAGGAGGCATTTTGTTTGTATTGTTAGAGCCTTAATTGAAACAGTCAGAGAGAAAAGTTTTGCTACAGAGAGAGAGAAAGGACTTTTTTAATAAGGCTCTAAGGAGACTCAGTTTTAATGATGCTTAACACAATGTTTTAAACTACACAGTACATCTTACATGCTATTTCTTGTTGAATGGTGGTTATTTAACAGCAGGCTGGCACCAGATTGCCTGCTGCGGGTAGTTAAGGCTGGCTTGTACAAGGTCTGACAAGCTCAACATTGATGAAAGGCAGCGTCAATTTTAATTCTTAGAGTGTTTCACTTCTTGACACTTTATTTCTCAGACTACTACTTAGAACAGATGTTCTTTGCATGACAGTAAGTGTAGACACAAATATAATCAACTGCTAAGCTATATGTCCTGACATAACTTGGAACACTAGGTATGAGACCAGGATGATAAAAAGTAGGTACATCTGTTCCTCATAGGTGCTTGACGCCCCACGCTTTTGATATGGGTATGAAAATACAAATACATAACTCCAGCCATACAAAAGGAAATATCAAGAGTTACAAGTTCAAAAGAGCAATCACAATATGGAAAATCAAGTTTAGAAGTATATTAGTAATTACTTCATATTTGTATATTTTTCATATTAGGAATAATGAACACTGGTGAGGCAAGCTTCTGAAAAATCCTAGCAAAGCATGAATTTTCAATTAGGTTGTTTAGCTACAGGCCACTTATATTTCAAATCAGTTGACAGAATTCATTCTTCAATAATTTATTTTTTTTTCTCCCTCCTCCCACTTCGGGAATTTTTACTTGTGAAAATGCAGAGGTTTGGGGATTTTTGTTGTTGTGGAGTAGTGTTGTGTGTTCAGGGTTTTTTCCTTTTCCTTAAAAAATGTGCTGTCTCAGATGAGGAAAAGATAGAAAATTTATCTGTAGAAGATTAAACTGGAAACAAAATTATATGTAATCCATTAAAAACTTAAAGGGCATTAAAACTAGAATTCTTCCCCTTCATAGGCAGAACTGCACCAAGCAAATGGTAAAGCAAGCTGATTTTAAAAATCAAAACTGTCTCATTGCCAATATGATTTTTTTCCATCTGTGATGTGACAACTTGTATGTATACAGGGAACTTGTGACATACAATGAGAAAGTGGGAGCACAAAGAGTAATTGCACACCATGGACTGAAAAGCTGAACTACAGATACTCGTAAAAGCAACAGTGACAAAATACACAAGGCATTTCTACCCAGTCTTGAACAGGTAGAAATACTCAGATTAGTTCCTATTTTCCCCCATAGCTCATTTCTAAAAGGCAGATAAGTAAACCTTAAAAGAAGTGAAAAAAAAACCAAAACCAAACTTAAACCAACAACAGCATCAAAAATGTTGATAAGGTGACTCATTTAATCATAGGACATATTAGCAGCAGTAAACAAGGTTGTCTAACCAGAGTGTTAACCTTCAGGAAGGAGGTGTAAGTAATGAAATAATCTAAACCCCCCAAACACATCAGTTAGTATGCAAATCGAATAACCAGTTACTTCATTATTGATGCTGACATGCCTTTTGTTGCTCCAAGAGGGGAATTTGCATTTGAAAGCAGAACTATCTAAAGGCCATATATATCATTAAGCAAAACATCTCAAAAAATTCTAATTGTCAGAGACTTACATAATGAACTAAACACAGCATAGAGTAATGGAAATAAACATCTCAGCCTACATAACCATAGTCATAGAAAGTACTTTTTGCCGTGGTTTCTGATAGGTAGGGAAAAAAATTCAATGACACTGAAAAAATTCATTCAGAATAACTAGAAAACACACACACCAAAAAAAGGAAAAAATTACAGCCAAACTCCTTCTTACATACTTCAAGCCTGGAATATTTGTAATCTACCTACAGAAGTAATCTGTCTAGAAGCCTACTAGACCACATAAGCACTAAGCAAAAGCACTGTTTCCAGAAACTCAGTACTTGTATATACCTAAGTATTTAGCAGTGAAAGACCACCCAAACAGACAGAGTTCTTACTGAAAAAACAACAAAAATCTGACTTGAAGTACACTATGTACCTGAGAATATGAACAAAATACAGAACAACAGCATTATGATGAGGATAAAACCTTGCATTTCCACCACCTAGGCATTTTTAACACAAACATTTACATTTCCAGGCAACAACTCCACACACAAGACCGAGCCCTATCAAGCATTACTGTAATCTTATTTTATACGCACACACAGATCAGAGATAAGGACACCTGTGGTCCATTACTCCATTCTTCCAAAGTGCCAGTCTTTTCTAGCCCTCACATATTTTAATGCTTGAAATAGTTAAATTTTAAATTATCCCAGCAGTGGACTCTCTATAGCTTTTCTGGGGCTGTCATTCCATCTCCAAAAGAATTTAATATCCAGCAATTTTTTTCTTCTCCTTTAATTGCTATTCATGTTCCTTCTTCCTATAAATTAATTTTCTATAGTTAATTTAACCTTTTTATTTTCATTTAGTTGCTCTGAACTACATTTTAAATTCTCTATTCAATCAGATGTTTATCACATCCCTTCAGTTACTATCTCCCTGACTACACCTTTTTTGGCTGTTGTCTTTCACTGCCTCTAAAACCAAATATATATTCTTCTGTTGAATTTTGCTGCTTGAAAAGGGCACAATCAGACCATTTAATCTTTACCCACTAATTGGTCCCTTCAATCTCCAGTCTCTTTCATAGCTTTTATTTCCTGAATTCCTTCCAGCATGTTCACATTTTTGTTGTGCCAGCTCCAACACTGCCAGCATACATAGGCTAATACATGAGCGTTTACATATTGAAAAACACACATGCAAACGTTAAGTACAAAATAGAATTAATTTAGAACAGATTTTAGACAAAATCACATGCCAGGGCAAATCTCTGGAGAACACCCAAATGTCCTGGAATTCAACTTTACCCTAGGAAACAGCTGGAGGTCAGTATGTAGTAGCATATACCTATCTTGATCAGCACAGGCAGAACAAGAACATATATATCTCATATATATATATATATCATATATATCATATATACATATCATATGAAGATTAGATATTAATGTTTAAAAAAATTCACAATTATCAGACATGTATGCACTTAATTAATATAAGACACTGTCTCAGATACAACAAACACAGGACCCACAGTATTTAGATTTTGCAATTAGACAGTTAATATGCACACTGCAAGATGCTCTTGTACCACTGGATTTGAAGCAGGCTGAAGAACTCCAGTTTGAAGGGTTAAAGCAACCAAAACTGTCAGGTAAGGAAAAAGTGAAAAGCCTTCCTGAGAATCAGTTTTACCCATGTGCTGAACCTAATGCTCAATACATTTGGAAGAAAACGTAGTTTAAAACACAGCCAACTCATAAGCATAAATCCATCCAGAGAGGACAGTTAATGACACCTTTGTAATCTTTAAATGTAGGTGTATTAAGTTTGGACATACAAAAACAGATTCCAGTTTGGTATTTACCAAGTGAAATCTGGAGCCTAAAACTCTATCTCCTTATCAAGGAAAGTCTTCATTTCCACATGTCTGACCTTGTCATACTGAAAAATTAGTTCTGCTAGTCATAAACAACCTTTTTACCATACATATGCTCCACCTTTATCTTGTGGTGCCTTCAGATAATTCTCCATGCTGATTTGTTCTAGTCTGACATCTCTGTGTGCTGGGATTTAGGTTAACATTCTATGCTTCCATAACAGATGCTTCATACACACCAGTCAGGGATTTTGTTAATTGCTTCTCCAATGGTGAGGACATCTCATCTGCAAGGAATTAGGAAAGAATCTGGAAATCAACAACAGGTAAATTAGAAGCGGATCAGGCACTTCTCTACTGGAAAAAAAATGTAAATGTTAAAAGCTAAGTTGGATCCTCATATTCATGTATGCTTTCAAATAGGATTTGTCAATTGCAGATGCAAAGCATTTCCAATTTGATATTAGTGACTTTGTCGAGTTTATATTCTGAGACATTAAAGCTGCATAAATGACCTGCCAAGTATTGATGTAAGCTTATTGACAATACAGAATGCTTCACAGTAAGAGCATCATCTCACAAGGCTCCACACAGCGACTCTGTAATTACTGTTTCAGCTTCTGCATATCAGATCTCTAGTATACTGTGCATGATCCACCAAAAAAAAAAATTAGCTGATATACGTAGGAATAAATTATCTGAACCAAATAATCTTTGAGAACTCGCAAAAGCAGAATTATTCTATCCGCTACACTTCTTTCACTAAGACTTAGTAATTATGAGTAATTTCAGCAATTTCTTCGAAAATTCATTAAATCCTTATAGAGCAATGTATAGATCCTTATCAGACCCTCCAGAAAGCTGGTGCAACACAACAAAATAAACAAAAAAAAGAAGAAGCAAAAAGAAACAGATTCTACTCTAGTATTCTGTGCAAAATGAATATAGTTTTGCACTGTGCAAAACATCCATACTTCAAGCCAGTACAAGATCAGAAGATGTAGTCAAAGCTTTGAATTTGAGCTAGGCAGACACAACTGTTAGTTATTTCATGAGGTGGAGGTGGAGAGAAAAAGAGTGACAGAAATGGATACCAGGTCCAACTAGGCCTGCATACCACAAATCCATTATTTAGTTTCTTCTTCTCTTGACTTTCTTGTATGTTCATTCTACATTTCCACTTGCTTCCCACTGTCCTTGTTATCCTACTCTTTTTTAGCAGCTTACACATTTATTTCATTGAAAATATTTACATTATGCTATTCCTTGGTAAGAAAACCAAGTTTAAAAAAAAATAATTCAACATCTTAGCTGTTTGTTTCTTCTGCTGGAGAAAACGGCTCTAACAACTGGGTTGCCAACAATCCATGTTTGTCTGGTTTTAGTTGCTTGTTGACCAACCCAGGGCAATCTCAAACTACTACATATATCTGAGACACAAATGTTTCGGCTGGTGGCACAAGTTAACAATGCAAAGGTTTCACTAAAGCTTTTTGGGTAAGAATCATCACCTTGAAAATAAACTCTGAAGACTGGCTTAATAGTTAAGGAGTTGTGCTATGAGGAGTCACTTCTCTGCACAAGGAGCAGGCAGAATCTGGTGGACAAATGTGCATACTTCAATAATCCATCATTTCAGTATTGGTGACATTATTTATTGGATCACACAAGTTTTGTTCAGTTACTCTATTTCAGAAAGTTTGTATTCTTAATTCTTCCAGATTTTTACCCCTACTAATATTCATCTACAAGAACAATGCCTTTAAATACCAATAACTGTCCCACTTCATCCATAATTTATGAACCTCTTCTTAACACAAAATCTGTAGGTATCACTTGTTCCCCCTTGACTCAAAAAATTAAGGCCAGACAAAGCTACAGTGAACATCTTAGGAACTGTCATCTTCTGCATTCTAAAAGAAATACGCAGTTTAGATGAAGTTCATATTTATTTCATATCTGAGACAAAACACTACTAAAGGCACCCTGTGGCTTCAAATCCTTTTTGTTTATATACATTTTAACAATGTTTGACAAGGTAAACCTCTGAAGAAATATTGTATCATTTGTGAGAAAGGCTGCTGAATCTCCAGAAAGCAAATATTCTGAGCCACTACAAATGGTTTCCTCAAAGGGATTTTTTTTTCTTTAAATTACAGCTATCAGTCAAAAATATGTCTGGTTTTGTTACATGAAAACTAGGTTTCAAAGGACAGAATAAAGTAGGAAAAAAACTCTACTCAAATAAGGACAAACAGGAGATTGGATGACCAGAAATATTTCAGAGTAAAGACACACGTCTATAAATCAAGCTGAGAAATTTTTAGAAGCATTTCATAATTTGCACTCAAGTTATTTATAAGTTAAAAGATGTCATTCTTGTTGGTAGATTCCCAACCTCAACAGCAAATTCAGTGTGTTATGCAAGGCAGAAGACAGCATCGTCTAAGTGTTAACAGTCATTTTGAAAGGCAAGGAATGACATCAAGCACAAGCCTTCACAATTCTAAACAACAGTGTCTGATACAAGATTGCATCCATACCAGCACAGACAAAATACTAGCATGCAAAAGTAAAAATATTTACCCCCAGATGAACTTCCACTTTTATAAATGCAAAAGCTAACACAGGACTGGAGTCTGCCAAGATTCCTACCTAGTCTACATTGTCAAAAAGCCTCACTAACTCAGGTCTACACAACAGCAGAAAGGCATGCAGCACAGAGATCCCCAAACAAAGCAGTCTACATGCTGCAACCCAAGAAGCATCACGGCCATGTTCTCACAGCATCAAAAATCAGCTTGTAAAGCCCTGTGGGCTCCTGGCCCCATGCTATCAAACTGAGATCCCAACCCCAGCTGACCCATAACAAACCCAGGCAACACTTTACTCTATGCAAACCTCAGCACTTCCAGTTTGAAATCCAGCACAGGCAGAAGTGACAGTGCCCACGCAGCATGGTATACACAGTCTCAGGAAAGGAGACATGCCAAGGCTGGTGACAATACTGAGAAGCCATGCACTGAGGTATCCCCTGGCCAGGAGCAAGAGGGAGAAGAAGAGGGATGAATCAGGAGGACACATCTGTACTAAGGCCTAATAGTAGACAAGCAAAAGTGCAAGGAGAGTTTCACAAGAGTTTAGAGACACAACCAGGACATATGCTGACACAGAAGGTTTTCCATTTAGAAACTATCAATATTTGTAACCATGAAACACACAACTGCTGTTGGTTGCTGTTGGCATAAGAAAGCATAAAGAACAATAGTTCAATACCAAGCTGTTCATTTCAGCAACCTTCATTTTATTACCATTTTTTAAATAATTATTTTTGAAACATGAGGTACTCAAGTCTTCCTATAATTCTGTTATTCTAATATAAAATCGTGACTACATCATACAGGC
>NW_009952533.1:2883817-2945235 GCF_000747805.2 Chaetura pelagica | reverse complement strand
GAAAGCTCAATAAAGAAATCAGTATTCAAATTTAGAATTTGTACAGGTTTAAAATATATCTTTTTTATTAAATTAACTCTCTTACTCAGCAACAAAAAGACAGTTTGAATACAGCATAAGAAGGATAAAAATCCAGGCACAGCAGATACCTTACCAGTATAATCAATCTTCTAAACTTTTGATGTTCCACACAATCACCTGTTCAGCTTGTTGACCATGCTTTACAAATACCTATATGGATAAAGATACTACAAACATATGAAAGCACCTACTTTCCAATGCAAAATGTGACTAATATATGAAACCTCAGTGCACTAAAACTTGGTAAATATAAACAACAAAGCACTGACATAATTCTGAAGTCCTGGAGCTATGAATTAGGTTCTTATAGTATATGGAACTGGTATATCACTAGGATTGGATTAGGTAAAAAAGGTAGATTTCCTTTTTATATATAGACTTTAATTTGCAACAAAAAGTGGATGAATAGTGTAGCCACAGGTTCTTTGCTTATCATACCACCATTTCCAATGGTATTTCTTTAGTAGGCCAAGCAGCTGTGGAGTTAGTTTCATCACTATAATGGTATGTTTTCTCTGCTGATGGTTTTAGGCCATCAAAAATATATAAGTTCTGCTACTCTGAAGTTTTCTCAGTGTCTCCCCAAAGGCAATGTATAACAACTTCCTGTTGAAAAGATTAAATGTAACATTTTTCAATCTCTCTCAAGATAATTCTTCTTTGATTTCAGAATTATAGCAATCTACCTGACCAAGCAATCAAAAAGGCATACTCTGCAGCTCATGCTGAACATGGACAGATGACAACCTAGAAGGCTATCTGTACAGACACACACGCACAGAAAATGAGCCAAATTTTTCCAAGAAAGCTTGCATTAAGTCAATTTTTTGTTATGTGTAGCGATACCACATCATATGAAATTATTTGCATTGATCTGATGGATTTACTCAAAAAGAAAAAAAATCCCACACATCTAAGGAAAAGCAAATACACTCTTGCATAAGTTACCTAACCTGAACTTGCCCTACATCCCACTAATATGGTAATAAAATTTGTAACATGGATTTGTTATGAGGTAGAAATAGTTGTCGTGTTCAAACAAAAACCAGAAATACATAACCAACTGAAACAGTACTGATTGAGATGCAGGCATTATACTCTATCTTACTGTTCATCCACGTACAGAGCCTCTTAAGTCCACATTACCAGCACACACAAAAGTAATTGTTATTTTGGTACAAGTACAGTCTACTGCTATTTTGGATAGTAAGTCATTTTTTCCTCATGTAGTAACAGAAGGGAGCATTTACCTTGCCAGCATCATCAGGCACAGAAGTTCCTAGTTTCATTATTGTTCACTGAAATTCTGGTGTGAAGATTGTTTCATGTTCCCAGCCAGCAGTGAAACCTAAAAAACTGGTAGGAACTGGGTCAGTTTAAGTGACTCAAGTGCAGAGATGAATGCAAGTGCTCCAGTATCTCTGCATGTATGTTTCTTTTTCACTGATTTCAAAAGGTGCTATGCAGATTCCAGACTGCATGAGAAGACATTTATAGAGGTATAGATCTGTTGTTTCCTCCTCCTGCCCTGAATTTTCTTTTTCCCATTCTTTATCCTTCTTACTCTAAATGCTGTTCTTTCCTTCTCCCTCTTACTCTTCGCACATGTTTATTTTTTAATATTTTGCTGGTTTTTAATGTTTAATTGCATACCATTGGAGACTAAGCCAGCCAAAGGGGGTTCAACTTGATTTCCCCTTAGTACCAAGCAATAGGGCAAGAGGAAATGGCCTCAAGTTGGTTTAGATTGGATATTGGAAAAAATTTCTTCACCAAAAGGGTTGCCAGGCACTGGAACAAGCTGTCTAGGGAAGTGGTCAAGTCACAATCGATGGAGGTATTTAAAAACATGTAGATGTGGTGCTTAGGGACATGGTTTAGTAGTGCTGAGTTAACAATGGGATTTGGTAATCTTCAACATTTTTTCCAACCAAAAAGTTCTATGATTCTTTTGTTGTTGTTTGTTTTTTTTTTCTTTAAAGAAATCAGGAGTCCATCTACAAATTGTATTCAACACACAGTAGCATGACCATCACTTTTACACAGGGTCTATGTGCCACACAAGACTATGTTCTAGAAGAATTTTGTGTCCACCAGACTGGACTGAGGCCTCCAAGTTGGGTATTCCAGAGCAGAACCATATTTTTAATCACCTCAGAAAACCTGGACCACTTGCTACTGATCCCTTGGACAACGCCTCTCCAGGCTCTCAAAAAACATATGACTGGGACATTGCATATCTTCACAGCAGTCCACTAGGCAAAACAAAATCTAGCTTTAATCCCAAAAAGCTGCAAATTAACAGTGGTGAAGTTGCTATGACAGAAGGCTCAATACTGGTTTGCCATGTCTGTAGCAGCAGTAAAGGGCAGACGTGAATATACCTAAACCACAATCCTAAGGTCTGTCTACAGCTCTAGTTGCTGTATCTGACCAGGTTTAAATATTTGTAGGTTCAGCGTGATCTATTTCAACTGGAGGGTATATAATCTGTGCTGAGGCTCTCACTGCTGCAGTTACACTCTTGGCTGCACTGGCAGAGTGGTGATAGTCACCAAGTTTAGACTGCTATGAAAATATAGCAAATACAGATAAAAAGTAGTAGGTAGAGATGAAGGGGGGGAAGTGAGAAAGGACCAGGAAATTATTAATGAAATAAGGAGACAAGGAGATTTCACTGGGTGTTGATAAAACCTTGAATAGGACACTTGGATGGGAAGGGCATCTGGGAACAGAGATTTACTGACATTAGTAAAACGTAACCATCACCAAGAGTGGTAACTATGCCTACAAAAACTGCAGTTGCATCTCTGCATTGCAGCCACACTGTACCTTTTGCTTCCTTGAGTTTCATGGTGCCAACCTCCCACCAGCTGCCACCATGACATGCTTCAATTTGTGAACAAATAAAAAGGTCGTGCTGCTGGTACTTTTTATCACTTAGGTGACCTAGCACAATACTTATCACAGAGGTCAAAATCTCAGTAATAAGACCACTTGAAGTTAGGTGATGCTTTGCCTCACCATTTTAAACTGACCTTATGCTGTTCACACACTGAAGCAGTCCTGTCTGCAAGAAGTAAAATCATCAAATAAGGACTTAAAAGGAAAAGGCAAAGCAAACCAAATTGTGGCTGGTTTGCTTTATGAATCCATGCATCAACAATGAAGAGAAACACAAAAAATAATGCTTTCCTCTACAGTTGTAGAGTAAACAATATTACTGTTAGTACCAAGTGCTATCTCCAGAACTGCTTTGTTTCCACTCCATTTCACAGTTTAGAATATACTTAAGTTTACTTCTGCTCTGGTAAATTCATTTTTGTACAGCACAAAGGGGTGTGTTCTGCTTCCAACTGTAGATTTAAAGAAACATCACACATCACCTTACACTGAGTAAAAATCAATTTTCTACCTGTAGGTGATGAAACTATTTGTCATGCCTGCTGAGCAGTCATATATAAAGCTTGAAGTAATAAATTGGTTCATTTTACCGAGAACAAAAATAAAAGATGATCTCTTTAACTGTATTACTTTACATGTTACTTCAGTGTTCCTTTCCAAAGGTTATCTGTACTTTTTTCTACTGCATTTAATATTAAGCCTTCTCCTCCTCATTTATCTATGCTCAGCTGCTAACAAGAAACTTTGGTCTTGGTAAAACCCCAAAACACATCACATCTGAAAAATGCAAAGCAGTTGTCTCTCCCTTTCTCCTTGTGATAAAGGGCATTCTAGAAGAGCTGCATTAAAAGCTGCGATCTGAATCTGAGCACAACAGAAAGCCAGCTGTTAAGATTTGGCTGTAGAGTGCTGCAAAATTATCTTTTTTGCAAAGCTCACTATGTGGTGAGGCAGATAAATGATGCCACCGTGAACTAATAAAAGGCAGAAAGCTTTATTCTTCACGTATCTGGGTCTGACTTCAAATCTGATACTGAATATGCAGAATTGAACACATTCATAAACATTCACTCCAAGCAGTTCTGCACATGCAGCATTTTAATATGGGGAAAGCAGTACTAAGCCATTTCCTGCATAATGGTACAGAAACAAATATTTTAACATTCACATGGAATAAAATGTTCAGAAAAGAAGTGGCTGGCAAAAAAAAAGGGCTAATTTCTGGCAAAGGGTGCATTTCCAGCCAAATGAGAAAAAATTCTCCCTGTCAGTCAATCAATCAGTGCACAGTTTATTTTAAGCAGGTGATCATATGGTTTTGGAGATTAGGAAGCTAGTGAGCTACAAAGAAGATCAAATTAATTTTCCTTAAGTGAAAAAAAATAAAAGTCTTCAACAAATAAGGACAGAAGTTAACCCTCTCTAGCTAGCTCAGAACGGAAAAAAACCTCTTCAGAAACATTATTTCATGTGACTTTGGTCAGAAACATGAAGTGGAAATAAATGAGGCAGCTGAGAAACAGGAATTATCTACCACATGTCTAAGCTGGAAGAGTTTAATACAATTATTTATTTTGTTAATTGACTAATTAACAGAGCTGTGCAAAGACCAAAGAACAGAAAAACTTATTACACAGACTGCTTCAGCCAGAATTTTCAGATAATAATGTTTCAGGTTAGCTGCTGAGATGCATATTTAGCACTTGAACCATAGCAGCCTCATTTTAAAGTCATGTAAGCACCCAGAAAATGTACACTTACTGTGAAAGGTACAAATTCAGAGCACAGAGAACAAAGCTTGAGGATTAAAGGGAGGGGTAAAAAAAAATTTTAAAAAAGTCCTTCCTCTAAGAGCTCTCTCTTGCCCCACCTTCCTATGGGATGATGACCAATACCAGTCCCAGCATCCCTGCCTCAGTCTGTCATCAAGCAGCTCCCCAGGCACACTCAAGGTGGTATCACAGAGCAGGACAAGGTCTGACAGCTACCTCACATGGATCACTGTGCTCACAGGTGAAACACGGAGACACTTAGGCCCAGTATGCCACAGGCAAACTACTCCAGTAGGATCTGTTTCCATCTGTGCTGCTCCTAACTTCCGTATTATTATATTACAATTAAATTTTAATTGAAAGCCCATTAAAAGTTCCTTTCAGTTTTGCACTACAAAATACTGTATTTCTGATCAGCTATATCTTCATCAACACTGCTAAAAAACCACCCCCTTTGAATCCCCAAGAGAGGATCACAGCTAAAATGAGACAAAAATTATTCTAAATGGTGGCACAAACCCCAAAAGAAAACATGCCTTTCAAATAAGTGCAGCAGCTTTTAATTTCCAAATTGTGCAGTCAAGCTTACAGATTCTTGTTTGATGAAGGAGAATATAATTACCTAGGGGCATGTCAAAAATAGCTGTTTCTTTTTCCTTCCTCTCCTTTCTTGAGAGAGCAGAGTTTGGTGAGCCAATCAAGAAATTGAAACTGACATTTCACAAACTGGTCATCATGTTGTTATTACTTATTTTTTGTTTGCCTATTTAGATTGAGTACAGCTATCAGGCAAATACACTGAAATCTTGAAACAACCTTCAGCAGTATCTGAACTAATCCTTGAGATAATTAATTCCCTAAAAAAAAAATAAATAAATCAGGAAGTCTCAGGACATCATTGTTCTGTCCTACATCTACAGTACACAGAATGGTTTCAACTCCTGTATGAACAGTTTCAGTGACCTACCTTTCATTCTGAGAACTCTAATAATTACCACTTATAAAAATTACAAGTCAATCCTGTCTTTTAATAGCAGACTGGTTAAAGTAGCAGAGTTGATTGGGTTTTGATGGGCTGGGGTTTTTTCTTAACTGTCAACAGAATTATTTTGCAATCATTCCTTACTGCAGAAAAGGATGCTCATACACTTCCCAAATACAAAGCTCACAAATTGATTAGTATTTCTCTTATGGACCAAGCACAGCACAGGACAACAAGGTAATCTGGTATATTCTAAATATTCACACCCAAAGTATACTATAGTCTATGTTCTGTTGTCTTTGGTGCACAGTAGCTTTTTTTACACAGAGCCCCATTTTGGTGGATAGTTCCACAAGTCTTGACCCCTCAGTTTCAGATTTAAATTAATTACTTCTGGTTACATTATTTTAACAACTGAAAATGTCATTATGACTTAGTTCCATTTCCAGCACAGTTCAATTTGAGAACAAATCTGCACAAGCAAGTGTCTTATCCTACAAATCCCTAAAAAATTACAAAGGAAGGTTTTGCAAAACTAAATTTTAATCCTTGACACTTCCGTTAAAAAGACTATCTAACAAGAAGGGAAGGGTCTGAGGTAAATATCACTATTTTTTTCCATTACAAATTACATCTTCCCCAGGGATACTGATAGACTTTTAAGGAATTATGAAGCATCTTTCTAGTATCTGAGATACGTGCTTATTAGCAAACACACAGGGGTATGCGCTAGAAGGGACATTTTCCTGGGTTTTGCTCTAAGTTTTTCCCACTGCATAGGGAAAAAAAAAAAATCTGAACCTTGAGAAACTTCTTCCCTGATGTATATACTGATAACACTTCCTGGAAGATCCCATGTTGCAAAAGACCCATAAGGATCATTGAGTACAACTCACTGCAGATTTCAAGTAGAAAGCAAATTTCTTTTAAAAGCTATCATGAATGAAACAGTATTTATGAGTTTTCTTGGGAGGTATCAGCAGTTTCTATACCGTTAAATGGTTTATTAAATTAGTAGCTGCATGTGACATGAGCCAACTTGCTATATTACAAAGAATCCACATTGCTAATTACCAAATAAAGAAGACAAAAGTAATTATTTAGAGGATCATGGAAACATGGACAGTAGTAGCACACCCACCAAGATGTTTGATCTCCTCAAGTACTAAGGAAACAGCCAAAGTTAACTTCATCTAGAAGCAGTATTTTTACTTACATGCCAAATAATACTTGCAAATAGGATAGCTAACACCCTAACTTGTTTGCTTGCTTGTAATGGTTACCTTGCATTAGACACTGGTTGGGGTGAATTTTCTGGAAACAACAATGCTGCATTCACACCTACACACTTTTACCATCATTTAGATGAGCTGGTGTGGCAGTGCTGCCAGCACTCCAGTCATGGCAAAGGAGAATTTATCATGAACTCAGCTCGAAAAGGACTTGTTTACATGTATGTTAAATTCATAGTTTATGGCACAATACTAATATTCTTGCCCTTAAGTGACAAAGTTTTGTATTCTTCCTAGCTCCTGGGTCTTTAAAAAAAAAATAAAAAAAAAATTGACCAACAACTCCTAGAAAATTTTAGGATATTAGTATCATTAACCATGGCTAAATAGTTCATGTATCACAAAAATCCCTATAACCTACATCCCTGTGTTTATATGTATATACTAGGACTCAATTTTTTTTTTTCAAAACAGAGATATCAACAAAATCATAGTAGGCAGAGATTACCTGTAATGAGATAGTTTATTTAAGTCTTGTTAACTTTGGTCAGAGTATAATAAGTTTCTAATAGCCTCCAATGTAAGACAAGCAAACTTATCAATAATATTATTGATAATATAACTATTAATTAAATGTAAATAATAACCACTATTATTAAAATTCACAGACTCTGCCCATAAGTAGAAAACTTTCTCCTGATAGTAAGAAATTTTGGGGCACTAGTAACAGACTGTAGAGAATCAACCCCCCATTTCTCTCCTGTTACTGAAATATTCTCATCATGTTTCAATTCAACATAAAAATATTTTAAAAGGCACATCTTCACCTTGCAAAGATTAGATCAAGTGCTTTGGTATGTAGAAAAGTAGTTTGGCACACTGTTTTGTAAAATCACAAGTCATACAAAATTTATATCATCTTCCATCTAACACAAACTGAAATTCTCATAACTCAACAACTAATATTTGCTTTGTGTTTCAAAAATCTGATTCTCTGAGATGGTTTCTAAGCATGGTAAATAATTTAAGAAACTGCAAAGTCTGCATGTAAGAAGATTCACATGAACCTTGAAAATTCTTTTGTTGCATTATTTAGTATAGTTCTAAATGTCAGGTTACTGTTCACAGAGGGACATCTGTTTAGAATGGCGCTTGCAGAATAATGTTTGCAGAAGTTTATGAGTGTTCCTCTTACTGCTGCCAGCCAAGATTTTTTAATTATTTTTTTTTTTAATTCTTCAACATTGCAGGTCCCTTTAAAGAAGATGCTTCATCTTGGTTCTGTTTGCAGCTCTGCATGTTCTATGACAGGTCAAAAACATTCCAGGACTGTGCAATTGTTATTGCTATTGTCTTAGTGGCATATAGAATCTCTGATGAAGTAAAAGGATCCTCCACTGAGCTTTATGCTGTACAGTTATGATTTAAAAAGAAAAAAAAAGACAAGCTTTACTCCAAAGAGCTTCCACTCAGAATGTAAGAAAAATGATGAAGACAGTTATATGTAAGGAAACAAAATAATAATTTGCCAGGATATATCTATATGCCAGGGGGAAGATTTTACTTTAATTAAAAGCACTAAGCATATGGATTACAGCAATTCAGAACTATCACTCAGGGCATTAGTTTCTAAGTACCTGTCTTGTTTTCACTCTGAATTATTTTTTTAGAGATAGAAATTACTATTGCAAATCTGACCAACACCGACTATTTGTGATCATTTAAGCAAACCTTACCCAATGTAAGTCCCATCTCACCCACCATTACTTTGATATTTAGGTTAAAAACTGGCAGCCCAACAGGAGCTGAGGAGTTAAAAAATCCTACCTGTTCTTTAAAAATGTCCTAAATATTATTCAAAACATTTGAGATTTGTATGACATTTTTAGTTCAAGGGCAGTTACTCAGATCACAGTAAAACATGCTTTTACATAGCAACTGATGAGGTCAAAATAGGTGAAAAAAATTCACTCCCAAGCTGATTTCATACCAGCTAAGATAATAAAATCATTAAGGAACAGGGCATCAAAAATAAGCAGCTATAATATATTATTCAACCACATTTCCACATTCCTCAGCACCACAACTCAAATGTCTACCAATATGACATATCACAGAGTCAGGATACCTGCAGCATGCAATGTTTCATACAGATCTCTGCTAAGTTTACGCTCAGTCAGCCCAAGGGATAGATTCCTAGAGCACAGCTACGTGGTACACTGCACTGAGAACAGGAAACATGTTCCTGGATATGGCACAAAAGACATTTGTTCTTCAAACACCTATGTACCAAAATATGACAAACATACTCGGAGAAGCAGCAAAGCACTACCCAACAACTTCTCCTGTTGAAACAGGAACACCATTCATGGTGCCCACAAACACTTCAGGAAGGTTCTTGCTGTGACTGGTGTGCTCCGAGAACCTCACTGTGCCTTCCTCCCAAGGCTCCCTTTCTCAACAGTAGAGATGTGCTTTCAAACTTGAACACTGAGCCTATTTGCTTAAAGGTGGGCACCATGAATGATGCCTATGAATCTAATAGCTCCAGGGTGATAAATCCAGTTACCCAACACTGGCAACATCACACGTTTTTACACAAGTCCTATAATACAGCTTTCTTTCCTCCTATAAAGAAGTTTTTTTTCCCCTATAAAAAAATTGAGAATTGTTTCACGTAAACAGGAGAACAAATTATCATAACTGTATTTTTTTTTTAACGAAAAATTTTTACTCTTTGCAGACCAAAAAAAATCACTATAACTTAGCACTTAAGACCCAGCTTAATTGCCATGTTATTGTAAAATACAGTTGATTTATAGAAGAAAAATAAACTGTCAGATATTGGTCACAAGGAACATTTTTTATTCTAAAGATCTGATTTCAGTCTAAAGCAAACAAAACAGGTATTATGAAGATTTACAGTTTTCCAGTATAGATGCTTATGAAAAACTTTTATTAATTTTCTACTTCAGTTTCAAGTTTTATCTGCTTTATTTTTCCTATATTTCTTCATAACATCTTAGTAGAGAATGGTAATTTAATACATTGCATTTCTTTCCTTTAATTTCTGCTATTTCGATACATGAGGGCTACTGCCATAGAAGGCTGCAGCAAGTACTTCAAATCTTTTTGGTCAAAGCTTTTCTGTTTTTATCTCCTTGCTGCAACCAAGTAAATATGCTTTAAAAAAAAAAATTCTTTATATGATCACCATTAAAAAAACCCTATCAAAACAACTTCAGATGACAGCTTTTTCAAGAGAAAAACTGTCGGCTGTGCAACTCAGAACTTATACAGAGAACATGAGAGATGTCCTAGGAAATGCCTTCCATGAGATATTCTAGTTCTGCTTGTTCTAATAAGCAGAGTAAAAAAATTTACCTAAATGACGAATGACCTAAGTGACAAACTAGAATTTTCTTTAAAAGGTTAACTATTCTTTAGCTTGACTT
Organism: Chaetura pelagica; assembly: GCF_000747805.2. Taxonomy (NCBI): domain Eukaryota; kingdom Metazoa; phylum Chordata; class Aves; order Apodiformes; family Apodidae; genus Chaetura; species Chaetura pelagica. The sequence goes on along the minus strand of NW_009952533.1, from coordinate 2,934,809 downwards.
GAGTCACGGCTAACAAGCCCAATTAAGTGTGAAGGTGTGATTTATCCATGTGATGTAGGTTGTTCTGTAAAACATTAATTGTTACCTATTGAAATCCATTGAAGAAACAGTTAACGTCCTAAAAGCAAACTTATTGCAAGTAGTGAATATGAGACAAGCAGTACAGCAAATAAAATTAGATAAGCCAAGAAAGTCCTTAACTATCAACATCGGATATATTCTTTAGACATTTCTAAGTTTCAGCAAATGCAGTCTGAAAACCAGTTCAGTTTGTCAAGTCTGAGCAGGGCTTAAGCACGTAATAAAAGCATAAAATAGCACGTGCATAAGGAAAAAAAAAAGCCTTTTTTGCAGCTGGACACTTAGGCAGTTCACAAATATCCCAGCTAAATGGCTTGTGACAGCTTTTTCAAGAGAAAAACTGTCGGCTGTGCAACTCAGAACTTATACAGAGAACATGAGAGATGTCCTAGGAAATGCCTTCCATGAGATATTCTAGTTCTGCTTGTTCTAATAAGCAGAGTAAAAAAATTTACCTAAATGACGAATGACCTAAGTGACAAACTAGAATTTTCTTTAAAAGGTTAACTATTCTTTAGCTTGACTTGAGTCACGGCTAACAAGCCAATTAAGTGTGAAGGTGTGATTTATCCATGTGATGTAGGTTGTTCTGTAAAACATGAATTGTTACCTATTGAAAACCATTGAAGAAACAGTTAACGTCCTAAAAGCAAACTTATTGCAAGTAGTGAATATGAGACAAGCAGTACAGCAAATAAAATTAGATAAGCCAAGAAAGTCCTTAACTATCAACATCGGATATATTCTTTAGACATTTCTAAGTTTCAGCAAATGCAGTCTGAAAACCAGTTCAGTTTGTCAAGTCTGAGCAGGGCTTAAGCACGTAATAAAAGCATAAAATAGCACGTGCATAAGGAAAAAAAAAAAGCCTTTTTTGCAGCTGGACACTTAGGCAGTTCACAAATATCCCAGCTAAATGGCTTGTTAGAGCTTATAACAAACATTTACTCCTTACTCTGATGTCTGCTTCAGCAACATAAAACACCTAGATGTGTTTATCAAGTTACATATTCCAAATGCACACTGGCCAGAACTTGATCCATACTACTTTAAGGGACATTTTAATCTCATGTGCTATGAGTGTCTCTCAGAGCCTGGATCCAGCTTCCCCAGTATCAGCAGAGATGCCCATAAATCACAAGGTGGGTCTATGATCTTCCTTGAGGGCACTGCCATGTAACGGAGAAAATTGACTTCTAAGTATACTTATGAATGCTTTGCACTGTGGTTTTGATAGCCTTTACTCAGCATTTCATACTATTTACAATACAGACCAATACTATCAAGTAACTTGAACACCAGGAATCAATGAAAAAATGTTTCTGCTGACAGAAGTTTGTCTTCTCTTCTATCTACATCTCTTTACAAAATATGTTTAGCATTACCTCCTTCTTTGTAAAAATTTACTAACTAAAAATGTCATTAATTTTCTGACCACAGATTATCCTGAGCATTCTCCTTAACAGGCAAACTAGATTAGAATTACCTAAGTGAAGCACATGAAGTAGAACAAAATGTTTAAATCTTTGTATAGGCTGAATTCTCAAGTTCAACCTAAAATACTATGAAAAAAACAACTAATGGTAAAAAAGCCTATGCAGAGGCACTAGCTGCTCCTGTTCTATGCACTATTTTCTTTTTTTTTCTTGGCTGAGAAAAAAATAATACAGAAGCTTAAAGACAATGCTCATCTTCACCTCCTAGTCCCAACACTCACAAAAATATAGTAAAATAAATCTTCTGGGTACTGTTTAATGGCTGCTGCTAATTAGTAAATACAGGAACTTATTCTGTCTTCCAAAAGATTGAATTTCAAGTGAGAATGAAATATTGAAACAACAAAATATCTTCTTCTATAGAGGTATTGTAAAAACCTTTGACTGCATCTTACTGTGCCACCAAAACACAAAAGCTGCCTTTGTTGAATTGTTCTCAGTAACAAACATCATCTATTTCAGAGTGCCCCAAATGCCACTGTTGGGTTTTTTATTCCTTTTCCTGAAAAAATCTAAACATTAAACAAGAAAAAGTCAAGTGCCCCTAAAATCCATGGCACTCCGTGAGATCATTCTAAAACCATGTATTTTAGACTGCTTCATTTAATCCCTGGTTTCTATGAGGACACACTCATTTACATTTTCAACTTACATTTTTCCACTTCTTAAAAGAATATTTTTTTTTTTTTTTAACCTCACGCTGAAAACAGGTTCTTCTATTAGTACTGACTACAACAAGAAAAACAGCAAGTTACTTAATAGATCAATGGCATCAATAGATTAAAAGTGCTGGAAAAAAGGACCAGAGCACCTGTCACAGAAATTAATTTTAACTACATTTTCCTAGATTTTATTTTTATGTTTAAGCTACTCTTTACTAAAACGGGAGAATGAGAGAGACCCAGTCTCAGCAGAGCTTCAAAGGGCCCAGGAAACTGGAATTTCAGTTGAATTCAACATTTTTAAAGGCAGTTTTCTATGAACTAATAAGAAAGAAGTTTGAGTTTTTCCTCCTCTATCCCCCAGTTTCATTGCCCCTCGTGCTTTAGATTCTAGAGGGGAGAGGAGAAATCTTTGCTGTCCTCATTTCTCCCACCCTCTTTAATTTCATCTGTGACTTTAATTATATTTCTTCTCATGAGCTTGTCTTGCTTTTATTTTATTTTTAAAGAGATAAGAGCTTGCAGCAAGGCTCTCTAAAAACTCTTTCAGGTTTATTTTTAATGCACACAGTAAAGTCAGAAGCATACATTTAAAAATACAAAGAGTAGCTTATTATTAATTCCAGTTAAACTACTACTGAGAGAGAATCACTGATCAGAATTATACTAATTAATTTTACATAATCAGTGATTTTCTACAAGAGCAGCTTTGTGAGCACTTACAGTCTGTCAGCCTTTGCTTAATGTTAAATCCTCACCTTTTGTGCTTTCACACTCTACAGCATTGTTGAAAACTTGTCGACAAAAGTAATATTTAAACTTTTAGTATATGTGGGAGCTAAAAACGGAATTACTTTCTTTTGATAATTAATTACTGCTTTGGATTTGCTAAGTAGGAGAAATGTTTATTAATCTACGTACCAAGCTCTTTTTAAGGTTAATCATTTTATCACTTTGCAGCACCATTACAAAACACAATTCAGCACTTGACAGCTTTTGTTAATCTCATTTTTGATAATTGGATATAGAAAATGCTCATGGCCATTTGAATGGAGCTCTTCTAGTTTCACAGAGCTTTTGAAAGTGATCAGACTTAAACACATCACTCATTGTGCTGAGCCAGCCTGACAGTTTTGATAGTCCATTACCATAGTTTCTATTTCATTTCTCAAAGATTTCAGCAGACATCTCAGAAGTAGGTTACCTTGGAATCTCAAGTTCCAGTGGACTCTGACTTTGATCTCAGGTCATCATTACTTAATGCAAATAACCCGTGGCGAGGCCTTTCATATTAACATTAACTGGGAACTTTTGCAGTGCTATTTTCTCACATCCTTTTTTATTTATAACCACATTGGACAGCTCGAGAGGCACCTTTGTGAATCAAAAACTACTTCTCAATAACCCAATTAATTATTAAATCAAAAAAACAATGAATGGTTGGGATATGTGATTGAATAAAAGCACATCAGTGATAGCCTTGTGAAAAATAAAGTTGTTTGCATTTTATTACAGAGAAAGGTTTTTTTTGAAAGAGAAATGTATATTGTAAATTCTCTCTGTTCTTTTCTTCTTTGAAATGGTAATAGGAATGCAACAGGGAGAAAAGCTGGATAAGGACTGAGCAAATAGCGGGAATGTTATTTCTGAATATTCTATGATGTACAAACCAAGTTTTCACCTGGTATTATTCTTGAGCTTCTCTTTAACATCTTAAAAATTCATAGGGCCAGTAGCGGCAGCAAACAGTAATGCTGCATTGCAGACAGTCTGACAACCAAAGGAAGATATGCATTTTAACTTCTTGAAGAATAACTCAGCAATTAAAGCAATAGTGTAATATGACTGAAACATAAGCAACAACTCTTCCATTCCCCTAACCAGATGTTCAGGTGGTCCAGCTTTACAAACCTGTTTTATCAGCAGCAGCAATATGACCTGGCTTGCTAAACCAAAGAGCTTTACTATCCTTTCCCACAGAAGAACGTAAACATGCAAGGAAATGTGAACAAAGTTTTCTATGTCAAAGATAAAAGGCACTTTTTGAACTTTAAGTAAAACTAAAAACAATCCCATGCAAGAATCTGTTCAAAGAGTCCCCTGTGTTTAACACATAGTACTAGATACACATTCTTTTCTGACCTTTCAACTTGTCTCTTTCCATCATAAGGTCACACTCAAATTTTTGTCCAATACAGAGAAAGACCAATTAAAGCAATATTTACATCAGCTAGCAATCTAATTCTAAACTATTTCCCGTTCGACTGTTTATTAGAAAGACAAGAGAATATATGAAAAAAAAAAAGAAAAAAAGAATCTATTCTCTTTAAGATTTTCATTGCAAAAAGGCCTGGATTTGGCATATCCATAAGAAAACAGTGCCAAAAACAAAGACAATGTATCCAATAAACCTAGTCTGTGCAACTGGTTCTCAGCCAAGATATTTAGAACTGTGTCAACAACTGTTCACGTGACTCTGAACTATCTGCAAGCTAAAAAAACCCAAAACTAAAAACCAATTAGGCACCCCAACATGATAATCTGCTGCTTTCATTGTTGCTTTTTGTTTCATTTGGGGTTTCTTGTTGGGCTTCTGGGGTTCCATCTGGGGGACAGTTATGGTGTTTGGGGATTTTCTGTATGTTGTTTTTCAATCTTTCTCTCCCCCTCACCTGCCTGTTAGGCACGTGGTTAAGTTAAGCCATGCACCCAGAGGTGAAACAGACAGTTTGGTGATCCTTTTTCTCTCCTAGAAATAATATACATCTTATTGAAAAAAAGATTCATAGAAGGATTACGAAAAGGCACATACCACACTGTCCTGAACCATCTTCTCTTCCTCTCACTCAGAATAAGAGAATGCTACAGAAGTAGTTTTTAATCAGAAGGAATTTATGCTTTTTCCTAGTGCATGTTTCCCTCTACCAGGAGTAAAAAAAGTTTAACAACATATCTCAAAACTTCAGCAAAGTCATGCCTGAAATCACTTAGTACAAATGAATACATAGCCCAGAGCTGATGAGAGCAATGTTACTGAATCACATCCTCCAAATATTCACTGCTTTTATCAGTATAGGATTCTAAATGATTTTACAAGTAATGCTACCAATTTGCAAAACCTACTTCTCTTCATCAGCAAATTATAGAAAAAAACTTTCTATGTTTTTTCTTCTCCATGGTAAAAATAATGGTCATTGGTATTCAATGAGCATTAGGGAATACAGCTATAATGGTAAGGCAACAGTCAGTTACTCATATATGGAGATTAATAAGGCTCAGAGAAGACCATTGACTAAGCCTCATCTATAGAAGCTTGTGACAGAGCTGAACTTTCTTAGACTTGCATTTGAATTGTAATACTAGTCATTTAGTTGTAACATTTACATACATTGAAGTTTCAGCTGTATCTGGTTAAGATACCACTATGCAGCAAACACTTAGAGGACACAGACAATGCAGGTGTATGATTAAGGAAGCCATGCTCTGCTATGAGACACTGAAACAATGGGGCAAATCAGAGGAACTATCAGCAAACAGATTCAGCCTACCATGAAAAAAATCTTGGCACTACCTACTGGCATGTTAATTAAAAAAAGGAGGAAATAAAATTACTGCCCCTAACAGTTCAACAGTATCCATATCAAGAGCAGCCTGGGAGAGAGCTCATCAGCATGCTTTGCAGATTTCTGGTGCAGATTACAGCAATTTATTATACACACAAAAAGGCAGTTCAAAGTGGAGGTGGCAAGATATTTTCAGCTACAAGGTGCTAGGGTTTGTGCTAGTTAGAGAGTGTGACCACATTACTTAAGTTTGGTTTTCAATTCTTACGATGAAATAGACAATCCCTTGGGTGTCAGTGTTTTGTCCCCATTGTGATGTGTCTGCAGCATGTAATTGAAAGATGCAAGTAAACAAAGATACTACGAATACTTGCAACAAAACCTAAGGCACCTCTTGAGATCTAGTCCAACTTGCCTGCTCAAGCAGAATCACCTTAACAAGGTTGCTCAGGGCAACATCAAGTTCAGATTTTATTATCTCCAAGGATTAACACTCCACAGCCTCTCAGGGCAACTTGCTGCAGTGCTTGACCACCGAGTAAAAGGCCGGGGCATTTACATGGTATTTCCTGTTCTTCAAGTTTGTGCCAATTGCATCTTGACATGTTACCAGATACACCCACACACGTTTGGCTCAGTCTCCTTTACACCTGCTGATCTGGTATTGATGCGCATGGATAGGATTCCTCCAACCTTCTCTTCCCCAGGCTAAGCAGTCCCAGCTCTCAGCCTTTGTTCATAAATCTGTTGCTTCAACATCTTCATTGCCCTTTGCTGGACACACTTCAGTATGTCCATGTTTCATTTGTAGAGCTCAGCCCTGCTGCCAACACTCCACATGTGTCTCACTAATGCTTTGTAGAGAAGGATCATTTTCCTCAACCTGCTGGCAACACTCCTAATCCAGTCCCAGGAGCTGTTAAGCCTTCATTGCAAGGACACATTAATAGCACACATTTGCCTTGGTGCCCACCAGGAACACCCAGGATCTTTTCCAGAAAGCTTTTTAGCTGGTCACCATTACAGGAGGTTATTCCTCCTCAGCTGCAAGGCACCACATTTTTCTTTGCTGGATTTCACCTGGTTTCTGCCAGACCATTTCTCCAACCTTCTCAAGTTTTACATTAAGCTCCACACAATCTATGGTTTGATAGACCTTCTTCACATTGCCTCCAGTCATGTCACCAACACTTATTAAGCAGTAACAGCATACATCTTGGTGTACACAGTGAAGCTTTCCTTATGTTAATTCTGCCAGTATTGAATTACTGCCTACTATTTAAAGTACCCAAATCACTCTCTACTGTGACAACTTTTTTCACCTTAGCTACAGGTCACCAAACTGTTTGCCCTCTTTTCAAGATGCTTAACAAAAACACAAAACTGTACAACGAGTGGGATGTCCTGATCCTCCTCCTCAAGGAATTTTTCTCTAGAACTGTGAAATCTTTTCCATGTTTATCTTCCATGTTTTCACTTATCAGTCTCTCTTGATAATCAAGTTTGAGAGCCTGGATGACAACTTTAGTATGAATAAATGGAGTATTTTCAATTTCTCTCACCCTTGCTTAGAAAGTTTACTCTTATAGTTATTCATATTGAATCCCTGTTAAATAAAAACTGACATACACCTTGATATATGCAGTAAATACCCAAAAAGCAACTGCATTTTTAAACTCTGTAAGGTATAATGATTTTGAAAGAAAGCTTGAAAACACAAATCAGACAGAAAAGTTTTACTGAAATCACAAAAATAGATTTTCCTCCAACAGTCTGCATGCATGGGCAGCATGGCTTAGTTTAAAGATAGTTTCATTTCACACTGAGTCTAAGGACAGACTACTGTCAGTGAAACCCATATACTGGAAAAACTTAACCCTTTAAGAAAAGATCAGGAACAACAATGTATTATAAATTAGTATATTCAACCAAAGACTTTTTTTTATCTCTATGATTAAGTTGTTAGTGTTTTTCAACGCAATTATATACAAGAAAGCACTTTAGTCGCTCAGTTTCTGCTTCCTGTAACATTTATCATCCCAGCAGATGAGCACTGTAGGATTGCTTTATACAGACAGCATTTCTCTCTCAACAAAATCCTAACACACTGGACCTAAGTTGAGTAGACAATGCATGCAAACCATTTTAAAAAGACCTAAAAGTGCTTTGCCTACTTTATCTTTTTTCCTTCCGAACTCTGAATTTCCAAATAAAATAGAAATATTGCAATAATGTTTAAAAAGACCTCCACATACACACATAACCAAACCCCTCAGCTTAAGACCATTCACTGTGTGAATCTTTCCTGACTAGACCTCATGTCCCTACTGGACACTCTCCCGTGACTAAGATAGATCAATCAGCTTGTCTTCTTAAACTGCTTAATCTTCGCTCCAACACATGTTGGGTTCATCAGCTCTTTCCTTCCAGCAAGCTAGCAATTAATTTCTCAGCTAATACTTCTTTGAAATTGGACCTTATAGATCTGATTTGTCACTACATCCAACTGCACTCAGCAGTAGCAGGGAGAGGTGGCCACCAGGAGCTGGATCCAGCTCCATTGTTCACTGCTGCTGGGTATAAATCAGAGGTACATTGTGGTAGCTGTGAAAAACAGCAGAGGAGCAGATGTAACACAGCTCTGCTCAGTCACCTTCTCGTGCTTGTATGTTCCCTGTCCTTAAGGCACACAAAATGTTTCCAACAAAAATGCTTTAAAAGCACATCAGCCTCCCAAGGAATAACATTAATAAAGCAATTAATGTCTTCTGAAACTGAATTTTCTGAGTGGATGTGTTACTAAATTTTTTTCATCAATATAATAGCCTATCCCTTTAATAAAGGAAAAGAGAATCTTAGGTAAAGGAAACAAACAAACAAACAAAGAAATCAAACCCAAAAAACAAGCACTAGCTGAAGCTTTCACAACAAAAACAAAAACCAGTAAGAAAACTCATAAAAATCCAAGATAAAACAGAGTCAGAAAAACTGTCAGCTATGCTGTCTTTCATGTCTGGGATATTATTTTCCCAGGAATCATGCCAATGCAGATTTGCTGTGCACCTTATGGCAAGACTCACAAACTGGCAGCAGGGGCAGCAGTCCTGAGGGAGAGCTTTCCATCATCACAGATCCTCCAGAGGTTTGAGTGCTGGCCTGAGATCCAGGTGATGCTCATCAAGTTATTTGTGGCTCGTAATGAAAATTGACTTAAAATAACTACTTTCAATTATTATTATTTTATTGGCTGGGATATTTGACTGGCAAGGAAGGCTGTTTTCTCAGTCTGAAATACTTTTTTCAAACTGCAGCTGAGGTGTTTGCCAACATACAGCTACTCCATATTTAAAAGGCCATGCGTTTCCAACTTTTAAGTTATGTATTTCCAAATCACTGCAGAGTTCCTTAGCTAATAATTTACTACTAAATCAGAACAGCTACTTGAGATTACATCCACTCAGCTCCAACACCTTTTAGCTAGTGGATGTCCCCATCACTTGTGTTCCAGTTTGTATGTTTTCTCCAGGATGCTGGAGTCAGTGCCAGACTTGCTGCTTGCAGGGGTCCCAGCCAGGTCTAGTATAGGAGGGAATTAAAACTCAAATACTCTGCCATAATGTTCTCTACTGTCCCAAAATAAAAACTGACTCTGTACCAAGTTTAAACATTAATAGTGTTATCCACTAATTCAAGATCACAAAAGCAGAAAAAACTGCTATTACAATGAAAGTAAAAATAGCTTTTTCTGAATATTTTAACTACCAATTTTTCTTGATAAACAAATTAAATATAACTTAGTGAAAGATTTTACAAGCAATATATAAAAAAATTAAGGAAGATCTGCAATAATTTTACTTGCTTATACACAATTAAAATATGTAAGAAACAGAAGTGACTATTTTTAAAATAACCTTGTCATATCTTTTCATACAATCCTTTTTTACTTTTATGGCATTTATAACATAATAGATAGTAGTTATCAAGTCTTATTAACATAATAAAGAACTATAACCTGTAGCAGTCAGGAAACTAAATCACTGTCTTTACGTTTAAGTATTGCATTCACAAATACATTGACCTTTACATTATGTTATGCCTAAAGGTTAAAAAAAGGCATTCTTTTTGCTTTTATTATAATTTTAGACCAAAAGTTTCTTCTGAAACTTTTGAAGGATAGAAGATGAACATAAATTGTAGGGATGATAAATTATTAATATCCTGGGATAACTTACACAGCAAGTCTTTGACAAACTCTAGATTAGATAGTCCCATGGGAACAAACAAAGACAGTAAATGGAGAACAACTCTTCTGTCTTTCTAAGGATATTCATCTGAGAATGGCATCTTACATAGTAACATTTTTTAAGCTTTATCTTGCACTGAGCACCGTCGTAATTCATCTTTTGGGGGTTTTGAGTATGTTTGTATGTTTCATTCAGAAAAAATATCTATAATTTCTTACAGCTGCTTTTTAGAAAATTTCACTTGGCAAGCTGAAGGCCCATCAACACTACACAGTATCTAAGAGATCAGTAAAACACAGCAATGCACAAAGTTTTAGGGTCTCTAACACAGGATTTAGTGCCTAGCCCCTTCATTATTAATATAATTATGACAGAAAATAATTGTTCAGGTGGAAGGGACCTGCAATGAATACCAACTGCTTGACCTCTTCAGAATCTAACAATATCATAGTAACAATTAAAACAATTACATTCTAGTTATAATAACAATTACAGTCATTACCATATCTTATAGAGAAAGCTTAGTTTGAGAATGCTAATGATTCACCAAGTCTAACTACAGTGTTAGCAGCTCATCCTCAGGTATGGAAATTATCAGGATGAGTTTGCTATTGGAGAAAATAAAGCACTTGAAGTGTTTTACTCTTCATCTTCTGGGGGGAAAAATAAGTCTTATTCCTAATTCAGTTTAGGAATTTCTCCCTTCTTGATCTCTACAGATTCCAGAGGCACACTCAGAAGCACAAAGGAATTTGGACAATCTTAAGGCTGGGGTTGGGTTGAGGGTTTTTTAGTATCTTTTTTATGCAGAAAGGACTTATCTGGACATGATACTAAACACATTTATATCCTGATTCATATTCAGCATCCTTGTGGCAGTAGCACCAACACTCACAAGTATATGGACAAACCTACTGAAATTATTTAAGGTGGGTTTTTCCACCAGTCCTTTCCTTTGGCTTGCAAGCAGTATGCTAACCTGGGTGTTTGCTGACTGATCTGTTAGGATGATGTTAAACTCACTGTGCATTTTTCACTGACTGTCTACAATGTGGCATATTGATTTTGCCTCTCTCTGGTTCACTTCTAAAACCTACACAATCAAAACTGTTACTTATTTGAAGCTTTCTGCTTCTCCAGCCCTGTTCTGACAGATATCTGTGTTCTGACACCATCTGCTATCTTCCCATTCCATCACTGAACCACAGGCTAGCGCTTCTGCTGTCACAGCTTTTGAGGTGTAAAATACACTTCTCTTGACATCTGCCTCAGCTCACCCATCCTCCAGTAAAAAAGGTCTGAAAATATTCTCGAGATACTTTACATTTTAATTTCACCATAGGATCCTTCTTCACTAGAAGGATGCCAACTTTCTGAAGTTTGTGGTCTTTTGATTTTGAAGAGAGTTCATATCTTTTGTATACAAGCTCACAGTGCTGTAGGCAAGCAGGGAACACCTGATATTCAAAATTAACGCTGCTTATTCCTGTTTGCAGTCAATAAAAACAGAAACATGCACATGGCCCTTATAGGCCTAAGAGGGCCAAGATATTCCAGCTCTTGTGACTGCAGTGACACACTCCAGTTAAAGAAACCATCTGCTCTCTCTAAAACAAAAATAAAAAGCAACCTGATTAGATGAGTTATGGTCTACTGGACTAGGAAATAGAAGCTCATCCCACTCAAGACTACTCTCTTAGCACACAATTAGTGCACCTAATGTCTTTACCTTTAAAGTTCTGATGAGATTCACTGATTTTCACACAAAGTATCACAAATCAGTTATTGCTGTATAAGTACTTTGATATTCAGGATCTAAGATGTAGCTTATTCTCCAGTCTTTATGAGCCACAATGCAATAAATCTATTCTAGAGCAGAGTGAGGGCTGTGCCTCTTTCTTTTCAAATTGTATCTCAACATCCAAAATTCAACATAAAAAAGCATAGTTGGAACATATTAGAATTAGATGGCCAAAGTCAGGAGTACTAATCAAATGAAGGTATTCTTATGAAAGAAAAAAAGATCTGTTACTAAATGTGTAGTGAAATAGGAAAAGAATCTGAGAAAGATATCATTCAAACTTATAAGCAAGTACTATGGCTATGAACTGTACTTTTCCTAGTTCTTGTACAGTGTATTTCTCTAGCTTGTGCTTGCCTAATATGCTCTACATATATTGTCATTCTATCAAAATAAAGATTACTCTGCATCAAGTAAAATAGTTTTTTATGCCTTTTATTTAGCAGGTCCAGGGCTCTCTCCTTTTTGGCTACTATAAAAACTCTTACTTTCTCCATCAATAATCATAAGAAATAAATCTACCAACACAGCTGAAGTGTCTTTCACTGCCCTATAAAATGAACATACAGGAATATGTAGGTCTGCTACTTCATTTAAGATCCTTTGACAAGTATCCATGCAGTACTTTATGACAGAACCAAGAATTTTTTCCTGCTTGTTTGAGTTCGTATTTCTCTGCAGTACATCATTCATAATAGAACTTGTGCAAAATTATCTGTTATCTCATGAAGTAATTACTGTCTGGCAGAATTTTTCTATAAATAATTTTTTTCTTAGTATTTCTTGCTAAAAGTCTGTACTAATATTCTACTATAACTTTATATATTTTATTCAAATTATTATATGCATTATATGCAAATTATATGCATTTAATATGTACATAAATGCTTATGTAACTTTTTTCATTTACATAAGTTCTCAGTTACATTCAAACACCTTGAAAAGCATTTCTGTTTGTACATACACATATAACTTTTCAGATATATCAGCATTTTTTCTGCTTTATCATTTTGCAAAGCAACATTTTTATCTCTAAAGCCTTTAAAAAATATCAACAAAAACAACTACTGGCTTTTGTTTTAACTCCAGGAATAACAGGCCTATGAGATAAGATCTGCAGTTTTAAGAGTTTTTTTAATTTGCTCTGTTTTGCTTTTTTACATGAGGGAGCACCATCAATAAAATTACTTACAATTTCACTCTGCTGATAGCCCATATGATTTATTTGCTGAGGTAAAATAAAAACATGAGGTGGGCAGTCACAGAACTTCGTTCAGTCCCTGGGGATGTTACCGAATTGTCTTAGTCCAAAATTCTAAGCACGTCCTGTTTTACCTCTTCACCTTTTCTGCTTTCCCTCAAGTTGTAAGGTTCCCCCCAGCCCCACTTAATGCCATTGCCTCTACGTAATGAAATCCTGAAGGTAACTCCTGAAAAGCAAGGCTACTTCACTGCAGTACTCCACAGTAACTGCCTTTATCCTATTTCCCTCAGATCTTTATTTTCCTCCTGCAAATACAAAGAGTTCCTTAAACCTGAGAGCAGGATAACCATCCATCCACCAAGGAACCTCAAACCACTCATGAACTACCCAGGTCTTGAAGAACTTGGGAAAGGAAAATAGGTTCCTCTGTCCAGCTCTAAGTCCAACACAAACATCATGCTTGGCAAGACAACACCTCCAGTTCCTTAAGATAAATCACTTCGGCTTTACAGTGTGTCCTTGGTACTTAGGGAACCCACACATTTGCAGGCCCTGGCAACAGAACAGTGTATTTGGAACCTGGACCACAGAGTTTTAATGACATTTAGCATGACCAAAATGAAAAATAATTGCTCACCACTGGCTATAAATTGAGAATGTTGATTTTGCCAAAGGCAACATTTACTAGAAATCGTAAATAGCAAGCAAGTCAGAAATCACGGAAATCATGATCCTAGCTAATCCAATTTTGCATCTAATGGACTGAAATTTATTGATAGCTCACTAAAATTAAAAAATGCAGTAACTGTGTTTATTGGAAGTAATGAAGTGTTGTTCTTTGTGGTGTTTTTTGGATTTGGGTTTTTTTGCAAGCACTTAGAAGGTTAATATAAAATTGCTCTGGGCCACAGTGTTAACATACAACATCCAATTACTATTCTTTAATCAGAGAAGCCATTCCTATTTATTGCAAAATAACTTATTCAGGGTATTGTTTCCAATTTCTTTCCTGCTTAAGAAATTGGACATGTACTAAATATTGAAACCTAGAAAGGCACTAGAGATGTTTGTGAGGTGCATGCACCAATTTATTTTTCTATTAACTTTCTCCAGTCATTTCAGTATATCTACCCTGTAATTTGGAATTAATGTAAGCATCTTTGTTATTAAACTAACTAATAGGTTTCACAGTGGGAGAATGTGCGTCTTCGGTCCAGTGCTGAGATTTGCCATATGGTTGGCAGATGATATTTTATCTTTACCTGCAAAGCAAACTAACTTCTAAAAAACACATCCATTGACTGGTTTGAATGTTTGGTCCAGGATCAGAAATCACTTAAAACAGATACTCTGGCAACAAAAGAGGACCATGAATCAAGAGACACAATAAAATCAAAGGAAGAATCTCCACTGTTTTGTGGTAAAGAATAACAACTAGGGCAGAGATTAATCAGCCAATATAAATAAAAAGAGGGCTAAAGGAATGAAAAACATGCAGCTGATTCAACAGAGCCATGTTTTATTGACAGCTGTACCAGGACAAAACAAAAAAATAATTTTAAAAGGTATTTTTTGATGCACACAAAAGGGCATTACCCAAATAGCTGGGATGCTAAATGCAGGAACTGGAAATACCAATGTATAACAATGGAGAGTGGATGAGAGAGAAAATGTAGCTAGAAATTCTCAAGGAAACAAGGTGTTTCCGAGGTTGGTAACAGGTGACAAAAAAGGAGAGATGTCAGTGACATCTGGGCCAATTAGTAAGTTTGAGGATTTGTATAGGACTTTCAGAGGTGGCCTCCACCTCATCTGCAAAGGAGCAAACAGATTAGCAGATAGTTATCTGAACAGAGTTTCACATTAACAGTGATGGTCAGCACTGGAATTGCATAAATGTACCTTTTACAAAGCAATTGGGTAACAACTGTGCTCTTCATGCCCCGTATTTTCTGCACAGTAGGATGGTAAATACTCTGGGAAAATTTTATATTGTGTGCACCTGCACATGCTAAGCATGACTTACTTCTCTCAGCTGTTCTGTTTTAATACATTTGCATCCATCTGATAAGATGATTAGATCACATTTACATTATTTGGCACTGTTTTTTAAAAGCAATAAAATACTTTAGTTCTTGGGCAAGATTTATTTTTATTAGTGCAAATTGAAGATGTAAGTCAAACACATTGCCTGTAACATTGTATCATATACCTCTCTTTCTCGTGTGCCTCCTAAGCATTGAGTTCCACCATAAAAACTTCTTACATTTTATTTTTCTTACATGCATTCATCCATAGCTGCTTCTTTACTGAAATTACTTCTTTAATGATGATATTTCTGCAATAACATCTTAAATCAGTACACCTTGAGTCCTGAAAGCAGAAACACTCTATGTCACCCTAAAGCTCTACCCCAAGAGCGCTTTTCACAACACTCAGAGGAAAATGCCAAGGGTAGAAGAGGAAGCCAAGAGCCAAGCTCCAAGGAACCCAGCAGCAGAGACTCTGGCTTCAAGCCAGGCATCTCACTACCAGGACACACAGCTGGGGTCACCAGCCACTATCATTTGCAGTGTAAGAAAAAAAAAAAAAAGTATAATTAAACATTTATGAATCCTAAAAGAACTAGTCTGTATTCAGCTCTAGCATGTATTTATAGCGTACAGCCACGTATAATTCACTTCAGGTCCCCAGGGTATCATTTGCAGTGTAAAAAAAAAAAAAAAAGTATAATTAAACATTTATGAATCCTAAAAGAACTAGTCTGTATTCAGCTCTAGCATGTATTTATAGCGTACAGCCACGTATAATTCACTTCAGGTCCCCAGGGCCATTTCTCTGTTGATAGTCTGCAATCACAGCAGCAGAAGAACAAACTCAACAAGGAGAGAAAACAGTTATAAATGCTTCACTATTTATAGGCAGGAAATATCCATACATAGCACCACAAGACAAAAGCAAAAACTGGGGAATAAACGCGCATACAAGCTCTATAAATGTTGTGAGTTTTAAATAGAAAAAACTGTACTTCCAAACTCTAGATTCCAGTAGAGTTACGTGGCTCTGGGTTATTTTCCACTTCTTCAGCATATCAAGAGAGAGTCAGTCTTAAGTTCAAAAGGGAACAGGCAGAAAATAGAAATATTTTACTTGCTGGTAGCACAGTTGGCAGATATAAACCATACACGGCCAAATAGATCAGCTTAACATTCTGCTTCATTCAAAATCCTCAGCCCAGAGAGGACTTTTCTTGGAGAGAAATCAGAAGAAATCAGATTAACTTAATTAACAAATTCTTAAAACACATTAATTTCCTTTCACCCATTTAAGTCCAGAAAAAGCTTGGCACTTTGTACAACCCTTGAGGGAAGATCTTGTATTTTCTTCTGCAAAAATTTTAAACAAAATATTCTTATTTTCTTAGTTATTATTATAAATGTATCATGACTTACCAAGATAGCCAGTGTGACCAGAAATCAGGCTAAAATTAAGTAGATGTTTACCCATCCTCCTCAAAAGCATACACAGAGGTTGAAAATTTTAAAGGATACTAAAATAGCAAGATATTAAAATCTGCCTGAATTAAATGGCAGTTTATCACACAGTTCTTCTAGGTTGATTTGAAAAAATACACATTGAACAATTGCTAATAATAAAAAGAAAATCTATTTGAAAAACAATCAAACTGTCCAGAAGTATTTCACAAACAGAAATTAGTTCAGTAAAGAGAAGTTCATCTCAACTAATTCCACAACATACAGTCAACTCTGCACTCTATAAAAGATTAAACTTGTCAAATGGTTTAGCACATGATGTACTTTTCCATGGCAAATCAGAAATGAATTTTTCTAAGCACTTGTATCTTGAGAGCAGTCCCCTGAGCTACAGAAACTTCTGTCACTGAGCCTTCCAATATTTGCATCTTTAGCAAGATACAAGTTATCATAGCCATCACAGCTGTCCAAAAATGATTACTACTAAGACTGAGTGTTACGTTTGTAAATGATTAAGGCAATCCTTAGGTGAATATCACTCTCTAATTCCTGAACTTTGTCTCTGAAGGGATGTTGCTTAAAATATTCAGAGGGCTCCGCAGTAATTTCCAGTCTCCACAGAAATAAGAATTCTTAGTGGAGCTTTCAATTCACTTTTCATGCAAAGCTATTTAATTTTCTTATTAAAAAAAATAAAAATTTAAAGACATTAACAACATTTAATTTAAATAAGAATCTGGCATTTTTATAAATCTCATTTTGTTATTTCATATAACAATATGCAAATTAAAATGATGGGAGATGTCACTTAAAACATTATCAGGAAAACATTTACAATGTCAGAAGCTCTCTTCATGTTGCTGTCAAAGATACAAGGTCATTAGATCCTTTGGCTAGTAAGCTATGCAGAGCAAGAAGTTTCCCTGCAGGACCTTTGCACACTTGTGCTGCGAAATCATGGAAAGAAACAGTCTTCTCCTGCAGTTGGATCCCAAAGGCATTCCAGACATATCTGTGGCCAACTCAAACACAAGCTGCAGTGAAGTAGGTGCAGAAAGACCCACTGTGGACACAGGGCAGAAGCTACAAAGGGATAAACAGAGTTTTGCAGGATTACTGGGCCACAGCAGGGACCTTGTCCTCATATCTCACCTATTATTTATACCCACATAAAAGAGTTTTAAACACCATTCATAGATTTCTATGACATTTAAAAATCCGCTTTATGCAGATGTGACCATTACCCAGCAGAAAGGCCAGGAGATATTGAACAATGATTGAGAACTTTTAATTATTATTCCACCACAATCTTAGTAAAAGAATTACATAACAGCTCTCATGTTACTCAAAATTTTAAAAAAACAGTTTCTATCCATTATTGTCTGCAAAATTACACTAAAAATACGTAAGAAAAGAGCTACTGGGAAACTCTTTGACAATCCCCTGCAGTTAACTCCAATAAGTCACATCAAACTGAGAAATTGCCTTCTCAGCTCTAGCAAAATGTGCAATACAAATAACACAGATTTAAGAGACAAGTGAAATAAGTACTTCTGTTACTTTGCAAAATATGAAAAGATTCCAAATATCGTCACTATGCCAGCCCTTGTTCCATGATTTCTCAGGGCTAGGTCAGTAGACACCACCTTTTCTGTGAAGATTCATATTTGCATTAAGGCTTTCCCATCCAGTTTCTGATTCTCTCCTTCCTGGAGCTTCAGATGCATATATATGAATACTGAGGTACTTCTAAACACAAAATAATGCTATAGAAATAGGGCATTAAAGAATTTGTTTCCATTGATGGAGAACCTAATTAAGGTTAAAAGACTGTGTTTATTAAATAGCTTCAGGATTTATTGTTTTTAGCATGATAACTCATCAGCTGCAGTTTAGCTTGAAGGAATTTAAGCAGAGATGTTAATTAACAATAATTTTCAGTCTGCCAAAAGCAACTATAGGTTGAGTAAGTATTCTATATACATATGAGCATGACCTAAATAAATAAAATATACTGCTTCCAAACCACTGAGTGTATTACTAAAATTAATTGACCAATATTGACTTGGAGATTTTAATCATCTAGAATAGTTAAAGGCAACAGAAGCCTCTGAAGACACAAATATTCCTTTTACTTTCTACTACAACACTGACCACAGTGACTTAATTAAGCAGCATATGCATCTCTAGCTTTGATGCAGTGTAAGTAAATAATATGCCAGAAAGATAAAAAAACAGAGTAAACCAAAGCAGTGAACCCACTTATAAGGTTCTTACCTAGTTTACTAACACTATATTTGGACAACCCAGTAAGAATCAAAGAAAAAAAAAAAAAAAAAACGAAACCAACAACAACAACAAAAAAAAAAAACACTGCAAAAATTGTGCCCAATTCAGAAAAAATAATTCAACTATTTATAGGAAAAAAAATGTTACATCACAATACCATGAAATAAACTTCCAACTACTGAGCAGCAACAGCTGTAAATTGCCATCAAACACCTATTTTTTATCACTGTGTATTCCAGACTATTTCTGTTTGCCTTTTAAACTAAAGATGCTGTGACCATTAACATTTAATTATCTTACTGGATCCAGGCCTTCCTGAACTGTAATATTCTTCATATAGTCTTTTCAGATAAGCAAATCATGATTACAGGCAGGATCCATTTTCTCACTAAGACCCTTTTCACTGTTAAAAATAAAGACTTGCAATAAAGTAAGGACACTAGAGTAAACAAGAACTAATTTCTAGTCAGTTACTCTAAATGAAAGCAAACATCATTTCAGAATACCAAGCAAACAACAAACAAGAAAGTGTAGCCACTTGGGGATTATTAAAATGAGTACACATTACTTGTTTATGCATGACAAGATTGTATCCACAAAGTATGTTCATTATTAGTCTAAATTTATCTAGGCAAAGAGGAAACATAAAAATGTGTTCATATACGTGTAATATATACACACACCTGTTTTTGTGGATAGAGTTTCTAGAGTTCCTGATCTTCTAACCTACCAAGGTGCTATGATCAATCTAAGAAAAGAGCGTGCAGTGATGAAACAGTATTTTCAATCATAATCACAGCATTATTTCCCTACCAGCAACTCCAGCATGTGTAAAAGCATGTAAAACAAAGCCATGCACTAGCAGGTGCAAACGGCTTCCAGCTTAGCACAGCTCTTGGAGCAGTGCTGCTGAATTTGCTGATAGGATGTTGGTAATTGGCTGATGCTGCAGGAACTTCTCTACATTGTTCTCTGTTGGAAATCACTTATATCCAGCACCAGGATGAGAAATACTGCTAATTGGCTACATCTATTCAGAGAACCCAAGCTGGAGTTGGCAGCCAAAGTAACTGGCTTTCCCTAAGCTTTCCATCCAGGAAATGTTAAGAGAGGAGGATATATGAATATCACTTCAGGCTTATCAGAACACAAGTTTTACTTCAGTAGCCTGTGAAAAAGATGTCATGCCAATTTTCCACAATTCATTTGGCATAACCAGAGTTTCTTGTGATTTCTTCCAGTGGTAAATCCATCCCTCGGATTCTTTTTCTGCAAATAATGAGCTGAAGGACAAGCTATTACAATCCCTTGGCTGACTTGTTTGCCCTGCAGCAACTAAAGCTCCATTGCCTGACTGGTGCGCAAGAAACCTGTGCTTGTACTTCTGCACAGACCTTTGTGTGTATCGAGGTGGCTGCAGCACCTATAGCCAGAGCCAGACAGTCCTAGTCCAGAAGCAACATCACTGCACATTTCAGGGCTTCTCAGCAGACCTAGCCTGGGCACCCTGCCTTGGTAACACAGCAGCATAATTTCTGGAATTTTCTCTTCTGAGGAAGTACATATCTCTATGAACCTGCTCACATAACTCTTGAGAGTAGATAGAGTAATAGATGAACACAAAATGAGAAGGATTAGATCAGGAGAAAAGTGCTTTCTTGAGATGCAGGTTCTTAGACAGAACTGCTAAGGCAGAATATGAGGCAGGAAAAATTTTAAACTATTTTTGCCTCCCAGAAGGCTGGTTTTATGTGGCAGAGTATGCCTGTGGTACCAAGGCATGACTCCCACAGCTGAAGGGCTGCGTTTAATATAGTTACCTCAGACACCAAAACCTCTGAACTCTGACTCCAGTGTGGATCCATGTGTGTATGAGAGGGCTGTACAACCATGCAGGACCCTGTAACTGCTATTTCTCTGAGAGCTGTGAGCTAGTACAAGCATGCCAAGCTGGGCTGGGAAACATGGTGTAAACAGAGTTTAAGGCCAAAACAGAACTGTGAGGTTTGCCTTAAATTATAGCCAAGCAAGAGAGCTGTCTGACCTCAGCCATGCACATCCCCAGCTCCCAACCAGCTCCACAGGCAAATTCTCTGTGCCCACACAACTACAGCCACCTGCCACCATAGTAAGTTACACAACAGCTTGATTTGCAGCAAGCACCTCACCACAGAATCTGCATTTAAGATGTCAGGATGTGATGTCAGTGGGAGTCTGCTGAAATAATGAATTTAAATACAACCATTAAGTCAGTAAAACTACATGTCAGTAGGTGTGATAATTGTCAGATGGAGGGGTAAAAAAGGAAAGAGAGCCTAGATAAAAAACATAGCTTGGGCGTTCTGCTAGAATGATAAAAATACATGGGATATAACTGAGAAATAAGCTCCAAAGTTGACCTAGGCAAAGAGAAATGTACGAAAAGCATAAAACTGTATTACTTGAAGACTTGGCAATTAATTTTAAAGATGAAATTTTAAGCATTTTTTTTTTAAAAAAAACATCTTATTGTGAAGAGATATTGAGGCTATGGTTAATAACTCACCAAATTACTACACATTTTCCTGGAAATTGTTTCAAATATTATACTTCAGCCCCTCACTGTACAACTGTTTAAACAGATACACACAGTCAGATAAACATGTCATGGTGTCTTGGTTTGGGACAACACAACAAAAGGAACAGCCCCACGGCTGCTCACTCAACTCCCCCCACACATACAGTCTGGGATGAGAAGGACAAAGCTCATGGATCAAGACAAAGGACAAGGAGGGCTCTTCACTGATTAAGGTCCTGGGCAAAACAGACTCAACTTGGGGGAAAAATAATAATTTAATTTCATACTAATCAAGCACACAGGACGCAGACAACACAAAGAGCAGGGCTTGCATGTGTTACCCCTCCCTTCTTCCTGGGCCCCAATCACTTTGTTCTTGGTTTCTCTCCCTCCTTCCCCCCAGCAGCAAAGGGGAATGGGGAGGGGGTTTAGAGTCAGTTCACAGGGTGGTCGTTCCTGCTGCTCCTTCCTCCTCAGGAAAGAGAATTCCTCACAGTCCTTCCTTGCTTCCCCATGGGGTCCCTCCCATGGCAGAGAGTCCTTCAGGAACCTCTCCTTCATGAGTCCTTTCCACAAGGTCCAGAGCTGCTCCAGCCTGGGCCTCACACAGTCACGGACTCCTTTGGGAACAGTCTCCTCCCCTGGCCCGAGGTCTTCCAAAGCTGCATAATCAGAGTCCACAGGCAGCAAATCCTCTGGCCACAAAATCCAAGCCCAGTGGCCAAGTTCACCCCTCCTGGCACCTTCAGGGAATGTTCCATCACGTTCCTCCACGAGTGCAGGGGGACAGCTGCCATCTTCCCATAGGTGGCTGGGAAACTTCTGCTAGGGAACCTTCCTCCTCACCAACCACCAGCACTGCTCTCCTCCTCCAGCACAGGTCTCCTCCCTAAAGTACCTCTCTACTCAGGTGTTATGTTGATTTCTTTGTATGTTAATCACTGAGGCACATCTATTGTCCCTCTAATGGATCTTTGGCTGGGTTTTGGAAGCAGGGGGAGTTTCTCAGCTTCTTTCCAGAGCCACTCCTGGGGCCCTTCCCTCACTACCAAAAAACCCACCAAATCAGCATACATGGTCATCTGTGCTGATCATAACTGTTTAATGCTACAGCACATACCGGTTTAGAAAGGGTCCTTCACATGGCAATGCACAAATACAGACACAGGCTGCAGTGTTTGAGAGACCTTTTATGAAGTCATATATGTTTAGAAAGGGATAAACTTTTACAAGTATAAATGCATGTATCAGATTGACAGACTGCAAAATAGCCTGTTTGGATCAGAACACATCTCTCAAAAAAACCCAAAACATTGGTAATGACACCAGCAACTCCTTTTATTCTGTGCAAGCCTTCAAAGTTGCCATGCATCCACAGAAACAGTCTCAAACCTCTGAATATAGGAGTGTAACAGAAAGCTATATCTGGAGCAGCCCTTCTGCGTGTGTGAAATTGCAGAAAGATGATAAAAAGAAGTTAGAGAAAAAGAGAATTGCCAAGGTGAAAAGCAGGCACAGAAAATAAAAGGGTAATTTCTGGTGTTCACTGTATTCATGAATTTCAAGCCTGTTCAAAAAATAATGAAATATATGATCACCCAGTCCAGGAGTTGCCTTTCTTGTTTTCTCTTACATTAATCACCTAAGTTCATTTATTCATACACATGGCCTGTTACAGAAATACAGTTGCTTCAAACTGAAAATTTAGTTCCTATGCCTATATCACTTTACCTCTGAAAGTAAAGAACAAATTAGATGCCTAGCTTTTTTTTCTCTCTCTCTCCAAAAAGCATGGCAAACAGCTTGCTCCAGTCTGCTTGCTCACTTATCCTGAGATTCCTACATTTGTTGTACAGGAAGACACTTTGAGCTAACTCTGGATGCAGGAGACAGTGAAAACACAATGGAAAATGTCAACTTTCTGAGAAACTGCTGGCTTCTTTATGAAAGGATGCTAGAGGTAGGAGTAGTGTGATATTCTTTAAAAAAAGTTGACAGGCTCCAACCCTACTCAGGAAGAAAGCTTAATTCAAATATCCACAATCCAAGAGGGCAGTTTCAGACCCCACTCTACACCTCACACTTAGGTGTAGAGCTTTTGGTTTACCTGGTATTTGCACTCAATGAATTATTTATGTGCTGCTCCTGGAAACACCACCAAAGCCAGGACACTCTCCAGAAATTTAGGCCAGTCACATAAATATTGGCAACTTACTTGGAAATGAGAGACTGAAGAATCCTAGTAACAGGTGTACAACAAAACTATAGGACTGCCAGTAAGAAGGAGACAGCATCAGTGTTTTACTTCTCTTTTGATACCTCATCTTTTTTGATTGTCAAAGTTGAAAAATATTTCTGCTGTTTATGCTTGTATCTTTTATACAATTTCTGCCCCAGCAGGTGGCTGCAGCCTGCCCACACCCATGGAAACAGAACCAGTTATCCAGTCAGAGATCTCGCTGCCATCTGAGGTCATTTGTCCCTGCACACTCCTGCTACAAGGACAATCCACTCAAATAGCTCCAGTTCATGTTCTCAGCTGCAAAACAGAACTTCCAGTGAGCAACCGTTTTACCCCCTTCTGGGCAGGAGACAAAGAGCTCAAACCTCTCTTCCACATTATTCCCAGGCTTGTATCAGGCATGCCATCAAGAGGACTTGTTCAGTCAACAGAAAATCCCAGTCAACTCAGCTCCCCTTTACCTACACGTTCAACAGCAGCACATTTCAATTCTCTCAAAGACTATTCAAAACAAAAATCTGAAACAGCACTGGCCAGTTATTACTAGATGAGGGGGGGAAGGGAGAAAGTGAGGGAAGCAAATTATTTTTTTCCCTTTAAACATCCCTTATTCTGTCCAGCTTGTTAAACACATAAAATTCTGTTAACCTTTTGGACTTGAAAATATTTATTGCCCATTAATTTCTGCTTAATCAGTCCAGAACATTCAAGTACCTGTAAATCCTCTGAAGTCTCAAAATAAACAGTAAACAGAGAGATGAATACACAAAGATTTTGGGAAGGACTGCTGGAATAATCAGTTACACTAAAGACAAGGAGGAATTAAAAGTTCTCAGGATGTCCCAACCAGAATACTTTTGAATTCCAGGGAAGAAAAACTCCTAAGGACAACTGATACCTAATCTTGCAGACAGAGTTAACAAATACTAATAGGCTTTTATAAGCATTTCTCCTACATTATTAAAAAGATGCATTCTGATTGGAAACTCCAGAATAGATGGACAAGCTTCTAGTCTGAATTAAGGAAGATGAGAAAATAGGCTTTTGATCACATTCCACATGGATTTATGTTAAATTTTGCCTCTCTGAAACAACACACAGACCTGGATTATCTATATTCCACACTGTACAACCATTAACTCATACAAAATAGGCATAAACCTGCTTTCTAAAACAGGGCATCTTTAGATGCATTCTCGTGCAATTTAAATGCAAAATGGCATGGGATGAGCAAATATCCTTTTTAATGCCTTTATATTAAATGCTTCAGAAAGAAATTTAGCAATATTCACTAAACAGTTTACAAAGGATCAGGCTTAATAAAAAATATAGCAGAAGTTTCTTATTATAACAAATCACTAATAACAACAAGAAGCAACTACATAAGCTACATCCAAATGGTGAAATACAAATTCTTGTAGTATTGCAATTTATCTGCTGTGCAATTTCTTTCAGCTTTTACAGCAACTACACATTTTATAATAAAAGTAAAAGAAATACTAATTAACTAGTTTTGACTTAAACACATTTTTTACCTTCTACACAGATTAACAACGATCAAAAACATTTTCCAACTAATTAAAACTTTATTTGTAAGAATCCATATTTTCAGTTAATTTGAGGCTTTGTCCTTCTTGATACAAATATATTAAATGTCTATTGTTTTTGTTGCAGTTCATACCTTCCAACCATAACTGCACAAAATATAAATCACTATTTAATACAACCACAGCTGCTCTTTTATGTCAAGATCAGCCAAATCATCCTCTATTATAACACCTGCTATCTCTAAACAGCCTGGGAGAAAAATAGAGTATCACAATATACTTGACCCATTGCCACTGTGCAGATACTTAGTTCTTCCCACCCATCAATTAAATGAAATATCCCATTTCTTAGTAAAGACATTTAATTTAGTCTCATGACACAAATACCTTTGATATGCAGATATTTTAAAAATGAAGAAAGAAGGTAGTTTTTATGAAAGAAAAATATTATTATAGTGCTGATAAATTTATTAACCATTATTGAAGAGCAACAGTTGTAAAGGGGACAACACAAGGACTGCTGATCTGGAGAAATGAAATCAAGAGGATGTGTAAAACGGGGAGAGAAGAGAAAGGCAGAAAAATCTGAGATGTGGCAGGGGCTGGGGGTGTGTGAGGTGAAGAAAAAGTAGATAGAAGAAAAACAAGAGAAAAATAACAAAAGCTGCCAGTGGGATGCATTATTATAAGAGGGAAGATGAGGACAGGCATTTGCTAAGATGTCTGCAACGTACGTGCTGCTGGGGCAACTGCAGTAGCATCCCAGCCCAGCAATATTCAGGTTTGTTTCATTTTACTACATGTGGATAAAAAACATCAGCAACATGTTTGTATTATTTAAGAACTTCTTTCAACTCCTTCTCACCATGTTCCCTACAGTCCAAATACAGGATAAATTAAATCTTCTAAAGAATGCTTGCATTCTGAAGCACAGTCATCTGTTTCCCAGTGGGAATTTGACTTCATTAGCAGACCTGGAGGGCATGCTGCAAGGTACTTCTTTTTTTACAGCCTGCTGCACATAGTGGGAATTTGATCAAGGTGAGATCAGCATATGGGAAAACAAGCTAAGGTTGCTGAATGGTTGAGTTCTGTCTGTCCCTGTAATTTGTTTCAGCAGTAATGAATATCTGGAAAACAGTTTTGTGTAAGCAAACCACAGATACTCCACCTGCTGAAACATCTCTGTAGACCCAAAAGGGATATTTTATGCAAGTTCCAAAAAATTATTATAAGAAATGGATCAGGCTTTACATGGAAGTATAGAAGTATGGACAGATGAAAAAATGAAAATACACATTCCATCAAATTATTCAATTGTTTTACTTTTTACCAATGAGATCAACTTTCCAAGACCGAGATGGTAACAGCTCAGCTCTGTGAGTCAACTCTTTAGTGTGACCTATCAGGACAACATAAGCAGCTGAATAGTTGTTCATTAGCTATTAGCAAGAAAAAATTTCTATTTTTCATGTTCAGCAAACTTTTAAACCAAAAAGAAGCCAATCTGGAGTGCTCAAAACAGCAGATGTTACCATGCTATTACCTTCAAAAGGGAATTTAAAAGTTTAAGAGTCATTGGTATCATCTGCTGTGCATTGATCACATGCATCCACTTCACTTTCCTAAAACTAATGAAATTAGGAGACTTTCCGAGGAGAACATCAAATTTATCTCACCAGCATGAAAAGAAGCAAGCATTTGATGATTAAGCACTAGCATGAGTTTGTACATGTGTTCAGGTTTGGGTTCAGAAATGGAAGGCAACAATATTCACCTACAGAGAGGTTTTTAAACACAATGGCCCCATTTGCTAGTTTTAAAAAGGTTTCATTGATACGGAACCACTACACCCCACAACTAAGAATCAATTACATGTTTACACCTTCACAAAGATAGTGAGAGACTGGGAGAAGTTTTGGTTCTCTTCTACTTTTGCTCCTTTATAAATCTGGATATCTAAGTGTTCATTTCTCAGAGCAACATTTGTTTATTATTTGCATTATGTAAAAAGCTACGTCCAGCAAATTAACCAAAATTTTCCCAAAGAAAATGATACAGTTATTCATAACATCAGTAAGATATTACTTCAACTTTAAAGCATTTTTCCCCACTTGACTTAGGCTTAAAATGCATTGGGAATTCTTATTTTTGTTCTAACTCTAATGCTTGCTGTGAACCTGCACCTCACTCTTTTCTAGTGAGATCTTCTGTTTCATCCAAGTAGTTGCAGAATTAGCCAAATTACGTGGATTATATCCATAATTATGAACCTGAGGAGTCCCTCCTCAACTGCTGCCCAATTGTAAAGGTGCCTATATTTCTCAAAATGTATCTTAGATTCTCCAGGTGTGTAAAACTCCATTCCTTCAAATGTCCAGAGTTGTCAAAGACTGGCCATACTACACAGCCTATCATCTATTTTGATGTTGCTCTTAAATGATTTAGACCTTGTGATCTAAGTTTCTGACAACTAGATTGGAAAATAACCCCTATTCACTGAGCAAAACATACAATATTAAAAACAGATTTTATAAAGACTAACTATTGACAACTTCTTGCAAACCATTTGTTTTATGAATTCTACTCAGTTTTCATTTAATTTGTGCCTGCTCAAGAGATTTAATCAGCTTAAGAGATTCAATGAGGCAAAATTAAAGTTTAAGATTCATGTTTAAACTTCAATTTATAGAAAAAAAAATAAGTAAGTTTGTGAGAGTTACCATCATTCAGAGAGAAGACTGTGCAACCAGCCTAGATCAGAAAAAAGAAATGCTATCTCAGAGAAAAGTTTAAATCACAGTAAACAAAGATACAGGAAAAAAAGTAAGGACACCTTGATGTTTAGGAACAGTGCAACCTGACAGTCCCACAAAATACCCCTGGATTCTGGAAGTGAAAATATCTTTGATCTAGTTTATGCTTCAGCTCTACCAATGAGCTGGACACAACCCAGCCTTATGCTTCTTTGGTCCTTCTGGGTTTTACATTGTTTGTTAAAACTGCATGTCTTATTAAGCCACCAAATAGTCAGCAATTAGCCAGAGACAATATGAAGAAAAAAAAAGAAAACAAAAGAGGATGAGACTCTTTAATATATATGTCAAAGCTTTTGGTAGAAATATTATGGCTCTTGGGACACTGCTTTAAAAATTTCATTATCATTCATAAGTCTAGATTCACATGTTACTTTCTAGAACAGATCATTCAAAGGTCACTTCTGAAATAATCATGGAGCATATATCTCATTACAGTCTGTGACACTAGTTATGTTTTCCCAGTAAACCTAGGGAAAAGAAAACATACCCCAAAGAACAGCAAGGTAATAAAATCTGACAATCTGACAATAAGAGAAAATTTATCATAAAAAAAAAAATCTAATGATGGCTCCTAGCACTTTTTAATCACAGCTACTGAACTGTTGCATCCTGAGGAACATGGCTTGTTTTAATTATTTATTGAGAGTTGATGGTTTATTTGGAAGAAAATGCAATTATATCCTGACACTTTAATCACTATCAGTTTGTTTTGTTCCCCTGCTACTGCTAAGAGGAAGGTTACCTTCCTATGGAAATTCTGACATTTCTATAATTGGTTTTGCAACTCTTCCAAGAGACTGAAAGTATTCATATTATTAAATTTGCGCAAAAATTGGAGTTAAGATATTATTAAGATTGATGGCTAATGACACCAATAAACTAAACTTGAAAGAGATTAAATTTCTCCTTTCCTGTTAGATACATGCTATATATAACCTTTGGGAAACAAAATCTCCGCTGACGTCAAATATGTAAACCAAGCACAGCCCCTTAATAAACCCAAATAGCTCCAATATAGAGAAAAAAACCTTGGAGAAAAAAAAATATAAAAATATTAAAAAATAAATCAAAGACTTGCAAATAAAAGCCCCACAGGAAAAGAACTCTTCCCCAGTGAAGTCCACAGGAATCTTGCTAAACTTAGCCTTCAGGTTAGAGGCTTGTTCTTGCCAACTGATCAAAACCAGGGAAAGCAAATTACATTGTTGAAAATGCTGTGGAAAGCTTTGGCTAGTTGCAGTCTTGAGAGAATTTCAGAATATAGAGTAAAATATTCACACATCTGTAAGCAGCTGAATTATTTAGCCTCAAAATTCAGTTAACTCATTCAGCAGAGTTCCTAACATTGCTTATACAGAACCACTTGATAAATGTGCCAACCATCCTTCAAGGAGCACTACCCACATGCTGTGAAGGTGAAAGGGGAGAGGAAAGGAAAACACCACAAGCAGTGGGACCTGATCACAGCAACATGGTTTCGACTGACTTCAACACCCACACAATTCCACTTTCATCCTTCTATTTTACTGTTCAGGGACTTCAGTGGACACTAAATTAGTCTGCAATCCTGCTTAGAAGGTCATTTTTAAGTCACCTGAATGTAGCTTGGTCATCACTAAGCCCAGGTTTCATACCACAATTTTCAGTAGGAACTGATTCTCTGGCTTAGTGCTCATTTAGTGGTAACATCTCCTGGCCAGCATGCAGCAAGCTCAGACCTCTCCAACACTGCAGAGGGTCTCTTCCATGATCTCTGGAGGACACAAAAGGCTTGCAAGAGCAAGCAAAGCAGATATCAGGTGCCAGGCATTTTGACACCACAGCCAAGTACAGGGACATGCATTTGTGTGTTGTTCCCCGCCCCCCCCTCCTGATTCTCACCACATCATTGTATAGGTGTTTTAATGTTTACTTGGACTAGCTGCTTATCTCTACCAGACCAATGTTATGTAGCCTTAAAGGCTTACCAGTGTCAATCAACAAGGTAAAAAGTAATCTAGGGTTGCAGGAAATTCGACAGTCCAGATGCTCAAACAAAGCCTAGCCTCTTAAAAGCCATGTTTGAACAGTCAATAGTCATGTCAAATACAGCAAAATGTGACAGTGATTTTAAGTTTCTGTGTTGGATCTGAAGACAAGAAAACACATATTGGTGAATGTGTCAACAACAGAGTCCCCCTCGCCAACCCAAACAGCATGAACCATTCACAGAGAAATTACTTAAAACACACTTATCTAATATAAAAGTGGCAATAGGTAATTTGAAGAGAAAGATATACATGTTCAGATTATCCCCCACAGCTCATAACTACCTCACTTTGTGCCCTTGGAGTTTACCAATGTTGTAGAAGACATTTATTGACTTGTATTTTCTCTTCTGCCACCAAAGCACACCAAGGTTAATGCAGTTACTCAGCACCTCTGATGCAGCCAGGAGCACATACACATACCCAGTTTAACAAAGCAAGTGCCAAAATGCTTAAGGAAATAGTGACAGGAGTTGTTTTCCAAGCGTCACAGTTAGTAAATGACAGTGACAATTCTGTTCTTTACTTCCTGGCAGGGCAAAAACTAACAAGGAGTTGGGCATCTGCAGAATCCAAATAAGTTCTGTCATGGAATTAGACAATAAAAAGGTAAAAAATTGAAGTGGGATCTCACAAAATTGATAAATACTAATCTATGGGCTCTTACTGGGGAAAAAAAATACAACAACCAAAATAAAATAAACCAACACAAGAGTCCCCTCCTCACATTTCCATGTACATTCTTCAGACTAGTGTTCTGTTTTCTCAGGGTCATATTTGAGACATGAACCACAGTAACCTTTGGATGGTGACTCTATGCTGCATGATTTTTCTGGGAAGTAAAAAACCACCAAAAAACAAGGAAAGCAATTCTTCTAAATAAACCTCAACTTTTTCCATATTAAGTGTACCATATGCCTCATTCAAGAAGGTAATCCCTCCTTTCACAGTTGAGAGAGTGAAAGTTTTCCCCTAAGGAGAGCTAACACTCTGAAATATGCTTGTCTGCCATCCTCGACCCCAATCCCTAGTATACAGCCTGTTCAGGTCATTTACAGGATTCTACTCCCAAATTTCTCAGGCTTCATGGAAATAAAATGCGTGAGGTTTTCTTAACACACCCATTACAAACATCGTAAACATGCACAACTGATAAAGTTAATCAGTTACCAAGTCATTCTTAAAAGCTAAGTCAATGCAGGGGAAGATGAGTTTTCAATGAAGTTCAACAGTTCTCTCTTGTGAAAAATAGAAAACATTCTCTACCACAAATCACAGCTACACCCTGCACTTGAAAACATGATTTGAAATATACTGCAGGTTTCCACAGAAGTCCCAGGGTAAAAGGAAAAGGAGATCAAGTTGTGATTTATTTTTTTTTCCTATTTATCTAGTCACATATATCTTGTGCCATTAGACCTACTGAAATTTACTATAAGATTAGCTTTATCTTTTAGCTGTTTTTTTTTCATTCTAGCTTTTCACTGTTGAAGATGATCTACTTCATTAATGCTCTTATTAGACAAGATGATTGTATTCCCAGGCACTAGCCATTTCTTAAAATATGCTTTTAGTATTTCAAGGCCACCAGTTTCTGACATGTTATGGTGAGCTTAGAAAACAGACAGTGTAATAAGACAAAATAACCTGATATTGCAAAGACAGACATATTCTCAACTAAATATTGTTATGATACTATGCCTAGTGTGAAACACTCCATCTAATTCCAGGAAATACTGATATGAATCCACTTGCCTGGTTTTGATGAAAGATTGTCATACAAGCTTATTTCCCATTTGCTAATGCACTAAAACATGAGAAATATTTAAGCTTATTCCCAGCTGAAGAGTATGAAATATCTAGGTCATTCATCTGCATTCTACTCCTTAATTACATAGCTCTTAGTAAGAATATATTCCGTTATAAACCCAGAACTAAAACAGCATACAGAGATGAACCCCAGTAAAAAGGTTTCCCCATGTCATGGAGGCTCTAATTTAAAATTCAGACCAGAAGATCTGGGGTAGACACAGCGATGCATCCCAAAAGAAAAAAAAAAACGCCAAATATATATTCTGCAATATTACTCTCTTTAGAGATTATGAGATGTATTTTTTTTTGTCTAAATGCTCTGACACTAAAATAGAGTATGCCATTAAGTTACCAATTTCACACAACCACTTGATCATTTCATGTTGTAATTAACTGAACAAGAAGTGCAATGGTAGTAGCTAAACAAAGTACTTGTGAAAAATTGACAAGGACATGTTTATTAGTACAACTGTTAGTATTTTAGATGTCTGCTACAGCTCCAATAAGCTTCTATGAACAACTGATCTGTTCCAGAGACACAAAAAGGCTCAAATAGGAAAAAAATTCACACTCGAGTCTTTTTCAGTTTTTTTAAAGAGACACCACTCACACCTGTTAAGTTATACCATCAAATTATAAGCAAAAGAATAATCAAGGTACCTCTCACTACCACAGATGGAACACAGTCAGAATTTTAAATACAGGCATTAATCTCATTACCTTTTACGTTTGCTCCTGGACTCTTTGATCCAGAGTTCTTGTAACATTCTAATCTTGTCACAATTTTGGTGCCATTCAAAGTCAAAGAAGGATAAGACCTGTTTTCTAGATGTAGTCCAAAATTAGCACAAACTGGCTGCAATCTCAAGATATCAGTGCTTCTTTTTCTTTTCCCTTTTTAATCAGTACAATAATTTTAGTCCCTCATGTTTAACAGATTATTTCAATACATTTGTCAACCACTTTTTGTTTTTAATTTTAGATGTTCTTATCATATTAAATGAACCTCTCTTTTACCTTCCCTGAATTCAACAAATCCAAACCATCTGAAGAGTACATGTGTTTTCACTCTGAATTTGTCTTCATATTAATGCATCTGTATTTTGCTGTAAGAAACATCTGGGACAACTTGACAGAGTCTTTCAAAAATATGGTAGTCCATATGGCAGAACAAATGCCAGAAGAATAAATTCTCTTGTTATTACCATTTAGTTTCACTTGGAGCTAAATGAGAAAACAAAAAGTGTTTCTACAGCCAGCAGCCTGACTTGCTGACCTCGTGTGCCTCCAAGCCAGAAAACTCAAGAGGAACCCTCTTTTTGGCCTTTTTACTTTATATTGCTAATGGGCTACAAAGATATTTTTCTTTTAAAAGGCTGCACAACCAAGCTCTGTAACTACTATTACAAGCCATATTCTTTAAAAGTAGTTGAAAAAGCTAAATTACATTAAATACTGAATAAAGGACAATTACCATGAAGCCTCTATTACACAAGAACATGCAGGTCTGGAATGCAGTTTATATATTTCACAGTGGACATGTTATTCCAAGCTCAGAAAAAATCTAATAAGGAGGGACAGGACTCCAGATTTTTCCAAATGCAAATAAGCATCCTCTCAACTAGTCACATCTCCCCCTAGGTTGGGGCATTCTTTGCTCATAACAGGCAGTTTTGGTCCTAGAATACAATTCACCTTGCTAAAATCCTACCTATACCACATGAGCATCTCAGGTTTCAATTGAGATAGCAAAGCAAAATGAGATGATAGTAATCACCATTTACTTAACACAGCAAAATTGTAGATTATACTGAAAGACAATAACACCCCAACATACTTTATTTTTTTTAAATAATATTTCTGAGGCATTACATTTAAACTGAACATGCACCAAAAAAAAAGTTTTGTTCACAATTTTAAGTTACAGGTGCATAATACATTGTATTACTACAAAGAGACTTGAGAAAAATATTTTGCTGAGAGTGATAATCCTGAGAAGGACAAGCAGTTCCTAGACACTAGATTTCTCCACTATGAGAATTTCTATGTGAATGTTATAGCCCAACAGATTTTGCTAAATTCTCGGAGTAAGGAGTCATGGTGAGAACGTATCAGGCAGCACAGAACAAGAAGCTACATTAGACAAACCACTGTAGGAATTCCTATGCTCAGAAATATCCTCAAAACATAATACTGCCATTAGTCCCTTTATGAGAGCAAATTAAGAAGTAGCTGCTGATATACCTTCCTTAAAGATGACTGTCCTTTCTGAGACAGTTTCCTTAAGGTCCTCAAAGCACTGTGGGGTGGGGCGTTGGTGTACAGGAAAACACAGAATTGCACCAAAAGTCTGAACTTCCCCCGTCCAAAAAAACATTTATTGGGTTTCCGTGGCAAGGAAGTGGGCTACAAAGGTAGCTTCTGTGAGAACCTGCAAGAAGCTTTCCCCATGTCAAATAGAGCCAATAACAGCTGGCTCCAAAACAGACCAGCTGCTGGCCATGGCCAAGCCTGTCAGCAACCATGGCAGCACCACTGAGATAACAGTTAAGAAGGTGGATAAAACTGCTGCAGAACATCAGCCAGAGAGAAGAGTGAAAACATGTAAGAGAACCAACTCTGCAGACATCACAGTCAGTGAAGAAGGAGCAGGTGCTCCAGCCACTGAAGGAGGCTGTGACCCCATGGGAAGCCTGTGCTGGAGCACACTTCTAGCACCATCTATGGAGGAGCTCATGCTGAAGCAGGTTTGCTGTCAGGACCTGTGATTCTGTGGGGGACCCACACCGGAGCAGTTTGTTCCTGAAGGCCTGCACCCCATGGAAGGGACACATGCTGGCGCAGTTTGTGAAGAACTACAGCCCATAGAGAGAACAGACATTGAAGAAGTTTCTGGAGTACTGTTTCCCATGAAAGGGACCTTGCACTGGAGTAAGGAAAGAGCGTGGAGAGGAAGGAGCAGCAGAGAACCTGTGATGAACTGACCACAGCCCCCATTTCCCATCCCCTTCTGCCACTTGGGAGGGGCAGGCAGCAAAGTCAGGAGTGCAGTGAAGCCCAGAAAGAATGGAGGGGTGGGCAGAAGATGTTTTTAAAAATTAGGTTTATTTCTCACTATCCTACTCTCATTTTATTGGTAACAAATTAAATTGATTTTTCCCAAGTCAAGTCTGTTCTGCATGTGCCAGTCATTACTGAGTGATCTCTTCCTGTCCTTGTCTCAATCCATGAGCCTTTTGTTATATTTTCTCTCCCCTGCCCAGCTGAGGAGGGAAGCAGTAGAACAGCTTTGGTGGGCACCCAGCATCCAGCTGGCGTCAAGCCACCACAATACTGTAGCAAGTATGTAGAAACCACCTATGCTCCAGATAGTTCCCTGTGGGTCATAAACAAAGAGGAAGAGTGAAGGCAGATTGCTCTAACACAACCATGCCAATCAGATGCCAATTTCAACTTAAACAGCAAGAACTAGACAATGAAATGTAATCTCCAACTCCTCTTGAGTTTCACTCTTACTTGCTGTAAATATTCTCCTACATCAAGCAAGTACTGGTAAAATAATGTAATGCTACTCAGCTGCTACACTTGTCAGGATATACTTCTAAGACTCGCTAGAATAATATTTGTGCCATTGGCATGGCTGTGTCCCTTGCTAGAGGCAACTGCATACATTATCTTTAATCGAAGCAGAAGTTTTAATGTTCATGATATTTTATGCAAGACGTTTCATGCACAAGGCAATCAGTAAATTTCATTCCTTAAAAGGCTTTATAAATGTTGTGTACCCCTTAGAAGAAATCATGCTGTATGTTGTGTCACATTTTTATGTAACATTATGCTAACATCTGTTTAATACATCTAAAAAAAATCCTAAATATCCTCAAGCACAATTTAAAAGTTTAAAACTACAATACTAAGAAAGAAAATGTCTGATACTTGAACTGTACGGATGACAAAGTAGCTGATTTGTCAGCAGATGCCCAAAATGACATTTTGAACAAGATGAAAGGACAAGTCTTGATTGGATTATTTCTATTACTGACCTTTCAACCTTCTCAGACTTCATTGTGCATTGATTAAAGGGGTTTTATTCCCAGGCTTCAACTACAGACTAAACACTGTGTAGCATTAATCAAAATTTTAGAGCACAACGTCCAGCTAATCAGCCATAGAATCACTGAATGACTTGGGTTGGAAAGGAACTGAAAGATCATCTATTTCCAACCCCCTCCCATGGACATGGACACTTCCCACTAGACCTGGATGCTCCAAGCCCCATCCAACCTGGCCTTGAACACTCCCAGGGCATTCACAACTTCCCTGTGCAACCTGTGCCAGTTTCTCACCATTACAGTGTTTCACCAGTAGTACCAAGTAATTTGTCAGATTCACCCTCCTGCTGAGGCCAAGCAAGCCCACTCATTTAGGACTGTCCATAGGGCATAGGAAATCACAGCACCAGATCATGAATGAACCCTCTCTTCATGGACTCCTAAGGAAAAAGGCTTCACTTGCTGATTCAGTACCAGTGCTTTGCTTCAGGAAGGCAGCAGCAGATATAGAAAAAATGTCCATCACAGCAGGAGCTAAAGATCTGCTCCCAACTGCATTTTGCTATCCCTTTTTCCAAGCCCTCCCTCCATGTCTCCTGTGTCTCACAGGTTTATCAAGGCATGACTAACCAAGCTCACCCCTCCTATTAACCACATTAGAGACCTACTAAAAGCCAAGCCCAGGTTCACCTTCCCAAAAGAGGAAGATAACTACAAGTGAATTCAGAACCACAAACAACTAAGAGGCCCTGCAACACAATGAGCTGCTCCAGGCTGCCATCCATGAGCAGTACAGAATCTAGAGTATCATTCAGCAGGCAGTAGGGCCAGCTGAACATCAACTCTGTTTCCTCACAGTATTAGCACAGGTCATCCTCAGGCAACCAGCCTGAAAAGCCATGGTAGGCACCTAATCAAGTTAGAAATTGCTTCCCTGGTGTCAGCTCAGATGGAAAAAGGAACCTGCATGTCATCACCCCTGACGGGCAGCTGGAGTTATATTTCTGCACCATGGCAACTTTAAAGTAATACACAAACACAACAGCATGTGTCCAGAAATTTTGCCCTGTAGGATTTCTCAGAGTACTTTGACTAGCCTAGGAAAAAATTCCACCGATAAAATTACGTTTACTGCATGAAATGAAGTATCGTCCAGATACTGAAAAGGGTGTTGGGAAGGACTTTGCTGAAGAAATAAAGGAAAACCAATTGTAGTGAAAGAAGTGTTATAAACTAACATTTACACATGAATTATTAACACATTAAAGACACATTGAGTTCTGGAAATGTCTGAAACCCAAATGAAGCACATTTGAAACAACCATAATACTGTGCAATGCACTGTAACAATGAAAAAAAGTAATGCATTGCTATTTTACTTAAGAATGGAATAGGTAAGATAGCAGAGTCATCATAGTCAAAGACAGTATAAAATCATCATAGAAATCAAATTTATACTCAAGTGGTATATTGTGTTCACTTGAAGATTCTTCATTTCAAAAAGAACAGACGAGGGCTGATTAATTCAGAGACAGGTGGTAGATGTGATTAGAAGTGCTCAGTCTCTATACTGAAGTGATAGGGCAAGGCAGAGATGCTTAAATATATATAATAACCTGACAAAAAAAGTTCATTAATTTCTATTCATCTTTTCCTGCAAAAGACAACTAGGCAGGCAAGTAAAAAAAAAAAAAAAAAAAAAAAAGGAAAATTAAAACCTATTTATTATCCTTTCTTCCCTACGTAGGACACTTAGTCTGTGAAATTTGTTGCCACAAGGTTAAGACCCAGATGACAAGAACAGAATAAATGGTCAAAGTACATTTTTGTAATCAGTCAGGAGTAATGACAAAAAGAAACCAACCAGTGACTAGTGAGGTCAGCCTTGCCAGTTCATGAGTTTAAGGAAGAAAGTTTCTCCTGTCTTTTCGGGAATGTTTTTGAACTTTCTTTTCCTGATTGATTTTAGGTGTTCTCTCATCTCCTTTTTAAATCAGTATTTGGAGAGAACATAATCAAACACTTGACTTTCAGCTAAAAAGCCCAAACATGATAAACGATCTTAACTTTACTGTATTCCCAAATATTTTCTTAAACAAATATATACACACACTGAATTTAGCAATTATAGACTTACCATCGATTTACACCAGTAATAAGTTTATAGGAGCAAAGCAAGATGCCTTCTTACAGACAGCACTTCATTTGTCATAATTATAACGTTACAGTGGGAACCAAGTGTAAAAGGAGAAGATTCTATTTTGTGAGGAGGTATACCTACCATAAACACACTCCTTTTGCATAGATCTCTTTTTCTCCAAGGATATTTCTTTAACAATCTCTTTAAAGCAGAGATCCACCCCACCATAGAAGCCATGCTGCAACAAAATATAGAAAACAAAGTAATGAAGCCAAGTTTTTAAAACAAGGCAAAGCAGATTCCACTGTTACTAAAGAAAAGTGTGCCTTTACACTTAATTCAACTGTTTGTTCTCAAACATCTCTCTCTTCTGAAGATCATGCTCCACTTCAGCATATCACCTACAATACATTATCAAGTTATCCATCTTTTTTCAGTTAAACCATTTTTCAATTGAAAGCAATTATCTACACTTGCTTTCATTTTGCTTTTCTTTTTTTCTTCTGGATGGCTCATTATTGCCCTAGACCACATGAAATCAGTCCTCCTTTTACACTGGGAATTATCTCTGCTTCCCAAAGAGAGCAGAGTGCTTAGCCTGTAATAAACTTGGTATGAACTACATAGAATAAGATCTCAGAAGATGGAGCAGCAGGCTTTAAAACACAAACATACTTGTCTACATTATTTGAGGTCAAAAGTAACAAAACTATTTTAAGTATTAACAATTGTGAGATGAAAATGCTAAGAAAACAGCCAATCTGACAACACAAACAGGCTAAGATAATACCAATGACAGAAAAGTATCTTCTGGAAGTTAGGTGGATGAGCAGGCTATTCACTGGTGTTCCTGCCTGCCTGTTCTTCGACTAGGCTTTGCTGCTGCCCAGCAATGTGCAGAACAATGCAAAAGCCATAAGGCCAGCCTCAGAGCAGTGTTTTCATGCCCACTTTAAAGTGTCATAACCCATAAGTCAGCCCTACAAGTAACCTTCCTAGCCTAAGAGTAGAATTGGTGGAGATGAAGCATGTACTGCCTGAATTGTACACCATACACTGGCTGGTACCAAGAAGGTATCCAAACACCTTGTTTCCCTGTTTGACATTTCAATACCCTAGGTACCTAATGTTACATCTTCAGGAGCACTCAAAAGCAGCAAGATCTATCCAGCTTGCAAGGAAGACTGATCAACACCTAAGGACAAGGCAGAAGGAGCTGAGTATCTGTCCTTTGGATGCACAATATGCACTGCAAGGACAGTGTCTGTCAGACTGCAGCAAAGCTGCATCCTGCCCTCAGCAACGGCCACAGCCAGACCAGCAACAGGACACAGATGATGGACTGCTACTTCCTAAGGGACAGAGAGCTGAGTGAGAGGTATTTCAGCTCTGTCCTGGGCACGGGGCCAGAGGTTGGGGTGGAAGCCTCAAGAGATGCTCTTCAGGGCCATTAGGGACCTGACACCCACTTCAGGACTACTGCCTTCCTCTACTCCTGCATTACACCTCCCTCTATCCCCAACAGCAGCTCAAGAACCAACGTGCACCAGAACAGCTCTCCTTGAGGCCAGCCTCACCCCACCAGAGCACCCACACACCCTTCCCAGCCCATACATATCAGAAGCCATTGCTGCATCAGGCTGGGGCAATGCCCGTATGTGGGAACAGACTGGACCACGTCAACACCTGCTCAAAGGGCTAGGAATAAACAATAAACAACAAAGCCAAGGAACACGTGCCTAGAACAAGTTCCAACTCTATTGTCTCTGCTTTTCTACCTGCTAGGCTACAGGCTTGGGCTTCCAGAAGACACCCAAATGATGCTACAGCAGACAGGTAGACAGACACAGCTCATACATATAATAAAGACAACTCTCTAGAGTCACTAACCATGCTTAACCAAGGACATGGGACAGTCATTTGTTATTTCTTAGAATGTCACTTTGAACACAAACAACATGATCAAACAATTCCATTTTCCCTCCCTCTTCCAAAGATTTATGATTACCCCAGACATTTGTGTTTAGAGATATTTTCCAATAATTAATTCATTTTTCTTCCACTGCACTGGTATTATTTCTGATTTAGAAGTACATTTTGAGCCCTGTAAATTACTAGTTTTTATCCATTTAATATGCACTGTGTTTGCTCACTTCCTTAGCTGAAATGCCAGATGGTAGCGAGTCAAATGCACTAAATACTTCCACTACATTAATAACACTACAGTTGCAAACCAAGTGTGTTATCACATCTGAAGAGATGAAGTTAGTTTAAGAAAACCTATTGTCAGTAAATGCATGCCAATTGGCATTAATTATCTTATAACTTATTTTAATTTTGTATTAATTGAATCTTGTATCAAGCTTTTAATTATCTTGTCTGGATTAATATTGGTCTGACAAACCTACAATTATCCTGGTCATTGAATTTACCCATATTAAATACAGCACAGCATTATCTTATTTGCAGTCCTCTGGAACCTACCTAGTATTCTGAGACATTTTGAAAATTAAAATACTATTAATTTCTTCCTTCTGTACATTCAATTGTCTGTTAAGAATTCAAATTCAACTTGTAATTAATTTCCCTATTTAGATATAGATTTTTTAAAACCCCCACATGCACCTTCAATTTTTTTTCTTTTTTTTTTTTAGAGAAACACCCCCTCAACTGTTTTACTATTTGCTACTTTCATTTTCTCTTTTTTATTTAAATTATTCTCACATAAACGTATAACTTCTTTGGTCACCTCTTTTCAATAAACAACACAAGCTGTCTTTATTTCCTTTTACACTAAATTGGAAAAGCATTTGAGTTCATGCACTGTTTCAATCACACAATGTAAGAAAACAAAGCTCATTGATTTTCTTTAAGAGCTGTAAGCATTTTTAAAGGTGGAAAAAAAATCAGTTCATCAGTGCTTTCTCAAAAATCAGCACATGTACTGGGGCTTTGATATACCAAGAAGCCACAGCCTTAAGATACTTAAGGTTCCCATGCCAGATGTACAAAACTATAACAATAAAGAAGTAAAAATTTCCTCTGAAATTCTCGCCCAAATTTTTTTTGCATTCCTTTGCAAGGAGAGATAGAGGATTTTGATTAGCCAAATTAGATCAATAACAGATTTTAAATTGTTGAAATTTTGATTTAAAAAGCAGTTGATATGTCATAACTGCTTTGAATTTAAGTTTTAAAAATAATACTCCATTCTTAAGCAGAAAAAGAGAAAAAAGGTCTAAGAAATACTGAGACATTATCTTCCTGGTTTTCAAATTAGTTACAGTTATAAACAATTATTTTGGTCTAGTTTAATTTAGACTTGATTCTTAATTCTTCAACTTAGCAGGATAGTAACATAAACACATGAACAAGAAGGCTTTGAGAGATTTTTGCCTTTGCAATCAAAGTTGCAAATAACAGAATTTGCATTGTGAGAAAAGAACAAAGCAGCAAAACACTTTTGGAATTTTTCCGAAGCAAAAAGTTAATTTCACTGTCAAATGCATCAAGTTAATGAACTTGAAACCAAGGGCTAATATATATTTGAACACAGTTTCCTGTTTTACCTAGTATAGACAACTCAACACATAATAGCACAAACCCTAAATTTCTGCTTCATGGTACTGTCTCACTCTTCCTACTTTCTATTTAATGTGACCAAGTAGACTTATCTAGGAGGCAGCTCACATTTATTCCATTTTTACTATAACCTTTTTAAAGGTTTGCTTAAAGGCAGACTATTATCTAACTATAACTCCTCTTAATATCCCAGAAGCCCAAGCTCTCCACTGAAAAATACTGTTTACTAAATATTGCTGGCACTCTGAAAGAATTAAAGGTTCTCATTTAAATTTTATGACAGAGAAGCCAGAAGCAGCATTAAAATTTTTAGATCTAGAAGGGACACTCCAATGCCATCTCAAATTCTAATCATATTTTGCTAGGACTTCTAGTCTCATAAGCATAAGTGTCTTTTGGGAAGGATAAAATCCTTTGAGTGAACACCATAATCCTTTTTCTTTTGTTTGACTTTCCTCCTCCCTTGCCCATATCTGGCATTTCTAATTGGAGGGTCACATTTCACCTCCTCTCACTTTCTTGCTTACCTTTACCTAAGTCCTGAAAAATGCAGATACACCTTTGCCTCCACACAAGAGAACACAGACAACAAAAGAACTGCCACACACAAAGATAAACTGATCAGAGATTACCACCAAATTTTTAACCAGTGAAGAAAATGTTATTACAAGTACACCAGCTGGAACTTAAGAGTTGCCCCAATATCTTGGTTCACGGAAGCACTTAAGCAAAGTGCTTACTGCTTAGTCACAGAGCAGTTTTTTCTCAGCATCTTTGTAACAGGTACAGACCAGCACACCCCACGACACCCCACACATCATTGCTCAGTCATCTAGCAAAACCTCTTTTCAGCACATGGTCTACTACTTTCAATAAAATCAGACAAACATGTGCCCAAGCCATCAACAGGTACCTGCATCCTCAGAACCTTCCAGCTCAGGTGCAGGTTTCAGCTGGTGCCTTGCATGTCAGAACTCGAGGATCAGGAGCTACTGAGAGGAACACCACTCTTATCATCTAAGTCAAAGACCAGCTCTTTGGTGCTACTCTTTTTAAGTCCCTGCTAAAATTCCTCCCCTTGCCAAGTGTTTTTCACTGTCATTCAGCTAGCATCACTGATGTACAAGTACTGACTTCCTATTTTATTGCTACTTTTGACTGAAATAAGACCAACTTTTACTATGAACTTTTTCGCTTTTTTTACTCTCATCTGGACAAAGGTTTTGTTCTGATATATGAATCAAAGCTAATATTAACTATTACATTTTTCTTCAGTAGCCTCAAGTTGCTTCTGTTTGGATTTGAACTTATTTGTATGAAAGAATTATTCCATTTTCTACTAATGAATATTAAAATGCCCCATAGTGTTTTTCTCAAGTATTGCAAGAATTAAGAATGCATTGTGCTTATTTCTGAAGCTCCTACAATAGTTACTATTCCAAGTACTCCCTGCAACACACAAAACACCTAAATGCAGTGTTAGGTTTTTTTATCCCACACCTCAGTCTGCTATGCTTTTCTCAAATCCTCCAGTCCTACCCTCATGATTACCTAAGTGCCAGTTGATTTTTGTTTGTATTTTTTCAAATATATTGACAATACTGTGATTGCTGAAAAATAATTTCAAATCTCAATTCAGGTGTTCCCAGACACTCCCTTACAGCCTTTCAAATGACCTGTTAAAACCACCTGAAAAACGTTAGAGTGAATTTCATAAGAAATTAACCTTAAAAGGAGGAACACACATTTGTTTATGTTTGATTTCAGCTAGCCAAGGAGAGCAACACACACAATGACTCAGTGTTGAAGAGGAACTGACAGCTGAGCACCTGGGAAACACTGAACTATTTTGGTTTTGCGTGCTGGAAACCGGATGTTCTCCAATCACACACATGGCAGACTAGAAGGTATTAAATAGCTACACATATATGATCTAGCTATCTTTCTTAGCACTGCACTTAGATACTTAAAAAGGATTTCACATTTCCTCCTATCAAGTTTATGGTCTTCTGAGAAGAAAGAATTTTAAAAAATAATTTCTCCTTCTTCAGGATTAATACTATAATCAAATAGCCAGATGCAAGAAAAAATTACATGCATTCAAATTCTGTAAAGCTTGATTTATATGTACTATGACTCCATTTTACAATGTAAAATAGAGATCTTCCTACGCAAAAATTGGATCTTTCTTGTGGTTGATTTCAAATTCATTGCAGTTAATTTTGTTACACATTCCAGTGATTAAAGCTTTAGTCACAATGTGCTTCTTCAATTTTATTAATGCCAAAGTGCCTCAGTTTTGTTCAGCACCAGTAATACTAGATTTGCCAGAACCCTAACAGTCAACATTTTCCAGGGTAGTTCAGGGACTTCATATGAAGAACACTCCATGAGGTGAACTCTTCCTGATTCTCATTTTTGCCTAGTAGCAATTATAATGCCATAAAAGTAGATTGTCCTTTTTTTACCTAATATTTAAAATATTTGTCAAGAGGCTGGAAAAAAAAGCAGTGTGTAAAGTTATGAAGAAAAAAAACAACCTTGTTTGATTTTCTTGCGTTATCTCTTTGGGCACACAGACAAGTCCCTCAGCATGTCTCTCCAAAAAAATAAAAAAAATTAAAAATAACTACAGCTTTAAAAAAAAACACAGTTCTCCTAAGCAGAATTTTGAAGGAAGAGGAAGAAGGTTAAGTGTTCCAACATCCGCTTAGCTTAGGTTTAGCTCTCAGCACAGCAAGTATTCCACCCTAAAAAGAAGCATGCAGGGAAAGAAGTAAAACAGCATGACCAAATATGCATATTTAGTTGCTTGAATAATGGTGGGGAGCCTCATTAATAAAAAAATAAAATACATTATTAAGAAGAAAGACACCAATACTGCTTCTAGGTTGAGTGAGATTGCTACAAAGCATATTAAAATAGATTTTAAAACTTTCACTAGGGTGAAGGCAGTTTGTATTTTTTGCTGAAATGTGAATCTGAACAATCAAAAAAATCCATTAAAAAAACACTTGGAAATAAAACTTACTGAGAATTACAAATCTATAAAGCCTTTTTAAAATTAAGTGCTACATT
The DNA here is from genome assembly GCF_000747805.2 of Chaetura pelagica. NCBI lineage: Eukaryota > Metazoa > Chordata > Aves > Apodiformes > Apodidae > Chaetura > Chaetura pelagica. Next base: position 2,890,119 of record NW_009952533.1, on the reverse strand, counting down.
TACTTAAGCCCATTTTGAAACCTCGCATAAAGCTATTGGGTGGAAAGCCTTAATTTTTTAGTAAGCACGGGGACAATGTGCAAATATGATAGAAAATATTTGATAACTTGACCACCCTGAGAGGATGACATCAGCATACCTATGAGAAAATTCCTCCAGAAGAACCTACCATCTTGACAGCATTACACTAGAGCCAGTGCATTTCCTTACACGTACAAAGATAAGAAGTGATTTTAAATCTGCTGTGCATGATCAGTGAGTGCATGGTGAGTGATCTGCATTTGCAGATCTGAGGGCATGACTGCCCCTCAAAGCCTGTTACTCCACCAATTTATACCAGTGAAGCTCTACAAACAGAGCCCTGAGAATTGACAAAAGCTGGGGAACAAATCCCAGATCTGCACGATCGTCTTTGCCAGGTCACGGCAAATTGCAGCCTTCAGTTCTGTAAACAGTAATGACAACTGGGGGCATCCAAGCCCATGTCACATGGAGGCCATTTATTCTAAGTCTACTAGTCTCCAGAATTTGCCAAATCAAAATTGAAATTAGTTCAAAAAAAATTGTCTGAATTTTAATTCACAGATACAACTTCATGTGAAAGAAAACTCAACCATATTGGGTGAAATATATATACAAACAACAATATTTTAAAAGAACCAAGAGCAGCAGAATTAAGTTTAGAGCTATAAGGACTGAAGTCCAGTCTACAGCAGCTAAAATGTTTATTGCAGAGTGTTTCTTATGAAACAATAGTCTGTGCACAAAGACATGGATATCACTGGCCTTGGCTATTAGTTTTAGTAGCACATTTCAGTAACTTGGTTTTTTGCAGTATACAGAAAATCTGGCCACTCTGTGTATAAACAAGAGTAAAGTGACAGCCTCTGGCATCATTACATGGTAAATTACTGTCAAGTTCAGCAGCACAGAAGGATAATACATTTAGTTTCAATCTTTTTATGACATTTTATTGTCCTTTACTGATTATTTTCTTAGTACTAAAATAATAGCAGGGAGAAGGATGGAAAAAGTACATGAATGTGTGTTTTTTCCACCTTCCCTATCCTCTCTCTTGTTTTTACCTCATTTTTGAAGAAAAAAAAAATACTCCTTTTATACTGAATTAGAATGAAACTGGCATTAAAAATCCCTGACTAGCTCATAAGGTACTGGTGCCACAAATCATATTATCACAGGTGGCTAAGAGTTTTCCATCAACATCCACATCTGTGTTAGCAGAAAAATGCAAATCACAAAGTTTCCCATAGCCATATATTTTTACTATTAAAAAAGCTGATAGACACATTATTTTCAACATTTTGGTCTTTAAATCAGTCAGCAGAAGATTTGCAGGAATATCATTTTTCTATGGACTGTTTTCCACAAAACTGCTTCGGATGTGTTATTTAATATGGGCAACCAACACACAGAGGGTGACTTAAAACTTCAGCTTCCAATGATATGCATTAGTGCTAGCATGATTTTTCACTGAAACAGCTAGTTTTTGGCCACTTCTGAAACCCCAAAAAAGTGTAAGTATTTTCAGGTACAAAAATTCAATTAGATACAGTTGTTAAAGAATGAGCTTCTGACATGACAGGGAGATAATTTTCTGCTATTGCCTGCAATAGGAGCTCAGACCAAGACAGAAAATCATAGTATAATTCTACACCAGGCACTGGAACAGGCTGCCCAGGGAAGTGGTTGAGTTACCATCTTAGGAGGTGTTCAAGAAACCTGTAAATGTAGCACTTCAGGGCATGCTTTAGGGGCTGAGGTTGTGGGGGTTTTTTTGTGAGTGCTTTTTAGTGGGGTGTGTGTTTTTAGGGTTGTGTTTTTGTTGGCCTTTTGGGGGGGAGGGTTAGGTACAGCTTGGGGTTTTTTGGGGGGTGGATTGTGCTGACACTGAGAACTCAGTTCTTTTCTGACCATGAAGATTCTGTGATCCTGTATTTTGTGCACTTTCTCCCTCTACCTTCACAGCAGGTTGGGTTAGGGAGATGGTTGATTTTACTCCAAGTAGAAAAGCTTTTCCAGAATTAGGCTGATTTCAAGGTTAGCAGCCTTCTCTCTGCAGATTGCACCTTAGGAGCCGGCAGATGAAGTGATTCGCCCATCTTTCAAAAGGAAAAGTACCCCAAAGTAAGCCAGGCAACTGCGCCAGATCTCTTCAGACCTACTCCGGTGCCCAGCTTGCCAAGACAGCTTTTTCTACTTAATCAATAAAGCCAGTCACACATTCCACAGAGGAAAGACATTTACTGAGAAAAGAGTGCTGAACCAAGACAGATATGCAGTCCCTTCATATAAGTTTGTAAGGACCAAAGCAGAAGCAGAAGAGCAGTCTGGTAGGGCACTGACACATGGGCTCAGGTAAGGCTCTGACAGGTATTTTGCACCCTGTAGACTGTTTGCTGTAATGTCTCAACCCAAAGACAGACCTTTCCTCAACACTGTTGGGAAGCCTTTTTAAGATCCTCAGCTTTGAAAGAGTTACTCAAACACAGGTCTCTAAAAACAGTTAAACCAGCCAAAACATTTGAATGTGGAGATCAGCCAGACCTCCTGTTCAGGCCTATGGAAAAGTTAGCCACTTTTGACATTTACAATGAAGTAATTTAGACACAGAATTAATAAAAAACCCACACCCAACCTTGATCTGGATGGTTCATAAGTGACCTGTCATTTACACCCATTACAAATCAATAACTTTTATCCTTTTGCTTTCCATCCTCAAAGCAGTTGAACTGTTTGAACAGTTTTTGGTCCCATCAAATGTCAAAAGGACAGTAATTGAGTTCAAACACTTTTCCAAACTTGGTAGCTCCTGTTCTCCTTCTTTGTGCTTTGTCTTCCTCATACATGCAAATATAGTGTAAATTATTTATCCAAAATACAGATAATCCATCTCTTATTTTCTCCCTTAGTATGCTAATTGTTCCCAAAAAGCAAAAGATTTTGGTTTTATATATACATATATATGTATGGACTTCTAAACATAGATTTAAAACTATATAAAGAATAGTTAATATTAATATATACTATTATAACATGTTATAGTTAGTCCATATATTTAGAACCTACTTTATACTTCAAGGTATAATTGCTGTTCTGTATCTGGTGCTCTGAAATGTCACCAGTTCTGTAACTGTCACCATCCCCCAAAACATATTTGTTTGTCTTTCAGTAACTAACTCTACTTAAAGAATATGCGCAACTTAGGATACATAGGCTTTCTGAGCTCTCAAACAAAATATGTATTAAAGCATCTTTATAAATGATAATTATTTGCCTGTATCAGCTGGTTTATCCCCAAAATTATAAACTACAATCTTCAAATTCCATGCTGAGCCAGCAAATACATTTTGATCCACTGCAGTATTATCTTTTTCCATCCTTACACTCTGACCTTCTTCAGCACATGGCTATGTTTACATTTAAAATCTATGAGAAACTAAAAATTAATAACATCCTAGTTCATTATGCTTTAGTAGATTCAATTGGAGTGTAATATGTTGTTGGGGAGCAGTGGCTCCCAGAACACATGCTCTTGATTCACGCATGGAAACAGATTCACCAAACACTGATGAACAAGGCAACTACCTTTCACTAAACAAAAAAGCAATTAAACACCCATTTCTTGGAGGCACTCAAAAATAGGCCTACCTGCACAAACAACAAAGTGCATCAAGAATTGCAAGTACCAAAACTGAACCAGAACTCAAGCACTAAGCCGAGTTATGCTTGCCTGGGTTTCCAAAGCAGTTGGAAGGAGCTGATGAGGCCCCCCGGTGTGAACAACCCTAGAGAGGTACTAGAAACAAAGATGTGAGGAAACAGAGAAACTCCCACTGGGGGACCACTAAGTTTCTAAACAAGAGCTGATGGTTTTCAGGTCAATTAAATAGTACCTGTTTGCATTCTTTGGATAAGGAGTGTCAAAAGAACCAGCCTTTAGCACCAGATTCTCCTCTTAACAAAAGCAACCTGGAACAAACAAGATTATCACTAACTTCTCAGACCGATTAATAGCTAAAAAAAAACCGCATTTGTTTTCAAATCCATCCCTCATCCATGTTTCCATTCACAAACTGCGAAATTAAACTAATTTTTCTAAGACCAAGTTAACAGACACAGTACATTACTTTGATTACAGCATACATTAGACTTAGACAACTGGCTCTTACAAGCAGTCTGAGACCTGATCACAAACTGAAGACATAAAACCTAAATTGGATCCTTCACTTAAAGTACCAAGAGGGAGGAGGGGGAGGTGGGAGAATCAATACACACAAGGAAGTGTAGACATAAACATTTCACATCTATTTACATGAAAATAAGGTGTGAAGATTACTTTAAGACTTCTAGAAAAGTCAATCAACTGTAGTATCTTCTCTTTCCTTATTAAAATACCTATCCATTCTGTAAGGCTAAGTGATTATTTTGAAGCAAACAGTATAAACAATTTAACAGCCTTTAGAGAAAAATTACTCTCCTACTCTTTTTTCTCTCATTCAAGACAAAAAAAACCCACCACAATGCGAACCTCTGAGCTGTCTATAGGTCTTGAGAGATTTTGCACATTTAAACCTTTAGCAAGAACATCCCTGAGAAAGGTGTCACCGTGTTTCAAAAGAAGAAAGTTCCAGAGTCATTCTTGTAGCAAAGGTGTTATATCAAGGCAGTTATATATAAAAAAATAAAAAATATATATATACAATACAGACAGGAACTTGCTCAGAAGCAAAGCATCCTCTTCTCCAACTAAATCCATATTAATAGGGTGAATTAAGTCTTTTGCCTCTGAAGGACCCTGGTAAGATGCAGCTGGCACAGGTCACAGCCCAGGAACTCTGTATCCACCATCGTTTGCAACTACTCTCGATCTGCTGATGGGCTGTAGGCATCTGGTTTCCTACTCAGCCTCAAGAAAGGAGAGCTCTTCCACATTCACCAGTAACAAAAGAAGCAAGCAATTGCTCATTAATCCACCACTTGCAAGGCATATGTGTGATTTGCAATAGTTTCGGTTTTAAGCACTCAGATCTTGTCAACAAAGGATTTGGAGAGATTTGCACATGTTCAGAGCTGAAAGGAGCCAAAACAATGCTACTTTTTTAGCTGGAGGCTGAACTTAAAGAAAGTGTTGTTTCTGACTCATGTTGTTCCTGACTAAAAAAAACACTATTTTAAAATAAGTATTATTCAACAGTTAAAAAAAAAAACAAAAACTCAAAAAAGGAATACAGAGCTTCAAAATGTCTTCACGTGAAGGCTTGAAACTTAACAGCATTTTCAATAGTCAGATGCAATTTTCTGATCAAATATTTTCTAACCAAACAATTGCCATATTATCAAATCCTACATTTCTTTAACGTATAGTGGTAAAGTATAAGAGAGTAGCTTGCTTATGACAAATAGTCACGATGAGGTTGAGTTTGGATTAGGTTAAGGGCCAATAAAGCTGATATCACTGTGGGAGTCTGCTATAGACCTCCCAACCAAAGCAGTGAGGTGGTTGACACTTGCTATAAGCAGCTGGGAGAATCTCCCAGTCACTTCCTGTTATTTTTATGGGGGACTTTAGCCTCCCAGACATCTGCTGGGAATACAACATAGCAGAGAGAGAACATTCCAAGAGGTTCCTGGAATGTGTGGAAGATGACTTCCTCACACAGCTGATAAGTGAGCAGACCAGGGAAGGTGCCCTCCTGGACCTGCTTCTGGAGAACAGGTAGGCATCTGAGGATGCTGAAAGAGTTGGCAGATGTGATTGATCCCCAAGCCCACTTTCCATTATTTACCTGAAGTCCTGGCTCACTGGGGAGGTCCCAATGGACTGGAGGGTAGCAAACTTAACACCCATCTGTAAGAAAGGCAGAAAGGAGGATCCAAGAAACTATAGACCTGTCAGTCTGACCTTGGCACCAGGCAGGGTCATGGAGCAGATCATCTTGAGTGTTATTAGAAGACACATAGAGGATAACCAGGGATCAGGCCCAGTCAGCATGGGTTTATGAAAGGCAGGTCCTGCCTGATGAATCTGGTCTCCTTCTGATGACCCCAATATTGGACAAGGGAAAGGCTGTGGATATTGTCTGGCTGGACCTCCAAAAAGCATTTGACACGGTTCCCCACAGAACTGTGTGAAGGACCAGGTATTTCCTCACACGAAATGCCCTTTAGGCCAGCAGTCATACCTGACTTAAAATGGCGGCTCCACGTGGCACTGAACCCTCTGTGTGTGGGGGGGGCAGCTGCTGCGGGGGAGGAGCCGCGGCCGGAAGCAGGGGCGGGAC